>NC_091457.1:3681627-3776627 GCF_027789765.1 Dendropsophus ebraccatus | reverse complement strand
CCCTGCTCCCTGATCTCCCCGCTCCCTGATCTCCCCGCTCCCTGATCTCCCCGCTCCCTGATCTCCCCGCTCCCTGATCTCCTGCTCCCTGATCTCCCCGCTCCCTGATCTCCCCGCTCCCTGATCTCCCCGCTCCCTGATCTCCTGCTCCCTGATCTCCCCGCTCCCTGATCTCCCCGCTCCCTGATCTCCTGCTCCCTGATCTCCCCGCTCCCTGATCTCCCTGCTCCCTGATCTCCCCGCTCCCTGATCTCCCCGCTCCCTGATCTCCTGCTCCCTGATCTCCCTGCTCCCTGATCTCCCGCTCCCTGATCTCCCTGATCTCCTGCTCCCTGATCTCCCCGCTCCCTGATCTCCCTGATCTCCTGCTCCCTGATCTCCCCGCTCCCCAATCTCCCTGTGCCTCTCTCTCCCCATGCCCCTCACTGTCCCCCTGATCTCTCTGCTCCCTGATCTCTCTGCTCCTTGATCTCCTGCTCCCTAATCTCCCCGCTCCCTGATCTCCCCGCTCCCCAATCTCCCTGTGCCTCTCTCTCCCCATGCCCCTCACTGTCCCCCTGATCTCTCCGCTCCCCATGTAGTGACCAGGTACAGACCCCTAAGCTTGGTTGCACCTGAGTAAGGTAACTCTCTCGGGCTCACACAGGTGGGATGAGGTGTCTGCTGTACTTAGCGTGTTTTCCCACTAGGTGTCACCACCTGTCTTCTTGCACAGCTGAAGTATTCCGGATGTTACTACTGTATGTGATGTGTTGCCTTTTGTCCACTCATAGGTGCAGGTGCTTTCCCTCTTGTCTTATCCTATCCTATTCTCTCTCTTATCTGCACACTCGCAGCCGACCAATCACAGCCGAGTTAGTTAGTTCCCAGAGGTTAGGACCTAGTTCCTGGTGGGTGGAGTTTAGTCTAGTCTAGTTAGTGGTTGGAGAAGAAGCTAGAGCGACATGTCTCTGTAGAAGCTCGGCCAGGGCCTCTAACAGGGACACAGGCAGCAAATAACAAGTTTCTTCCTTATGAATACTAGAACCGCTATGCAGTGCTAAGCTTGTACAAGGGGAGAGAAGCCTAACAGGGATTACCTTGCCCACGCCGTGAACCTCTCTAAACCGTGCAGGGCAGTTACCTCAAGAAGTGATAGCAACTGCCCCCATTGGAACAAAGGTGCAGAATGTCTATGTATTCCACTGCAAAGCGCAGGTCAACTGGGAGGCCTTGGAAGTCTGCTCAACCCAGATAACAAGGTCTGGGGCTTGTATTACCCACCTAGGACGGGTAGCTCGCAACTAGGGGACATAAGGCGGTCAAGAAAAGGACAGTCATCCGTGAGTACGAGTATTCTTTATACATTTCTACATTGGGCAGGGCCCCTCTGGCAACACCTCTATTCTCTCTACTGCAAAACACCTTCTTACTACAAGCACCTGGTCTCTACCTCAACTGTAAGCACCTGAGTTATTACAAGACTGTAACGATTGCATTGCACTGGACGTTGTACTATCAGTATTCCTTGTATTGCACTGGACGTTGTTGTACTATCAGTATTCCTTGTATTGCACTGGACGTTGTTGTACTATCAGTATTCCTTGTATTGCACTGGACGTTGTTGTACTATCAGTATTCCTTGTATTGCACTGGACGTTGTTGTACTATCAGTATTCCTTGTATTGCACTGGACGTTGTTGTACTATCAGTATTCCTTGTATTGCACTGGACGTTGTTGTACTATCAGTATTCCTTGTATTGCACTGGACGTTGTTGTACTATCAGTATTCCTTGTATTGCACTGGACGTTGTTGTACTATCAGTATTCCTTGTATTGCACTGGACGTTGTTGTACTATCAGTATTCCTTGTATTGCACTGGACGTTGTTGTACTATCAGTTATAGCTGGGCCCAGTATGTTATGCCGTGATGCCAGTGCCGGTTGGGCACACAGGTATGGCGGCACACCTGCTTTTAGTTTAAAGGGCTGGTTACATATGTTCCCCTGTGGACAGTGACCTGCCGGGCTGTTGCGGGGTCCCTTGGGCTGTTGTCACGGTGGTCCAGAGTGGAGTGATGACCCACCCGGACTATCGGCACTGCCACACACAGAATGGGGAGATGACCCAAGGAATGTTTGTGTACTGTGTTGGTGCGGGGCGAGGAATCACAGAGTCTCTTTATCATAAATAAGATCCGCTTTACACTGGTGTACAGCAGGTCATACAGCTTTACCTTGAAATGATACTTCATGCTTAATAAGACACTTGATAACACAGGATCCAGATCTGTAGTGAGTGGAAAGGGAGTAGTACAGTCGTGCTGACTGGGCTGCGTGCTGAGAGTAGTGATTCAGAAGAGTAGAGAGGAGGATGTCGTGAGATTCCCAACCCAAGTAGTACTGTGCTCTGCCGGGATGTCGGAGGAATACTTGTGTCTGTGTGTTGACTCGGGTCTTCGCACCACCTATTTCCCTACCAGTGTCAGGGGACCCGTCCTAGTGGGTGACACAAGCCCCAGACCTTGTTACCTGGGATGAGCGGAATGCTGATGGCTCCCTGCTGACACCCGCGCTGCAAGATAGAGTTCGTAGGCTTCTAGAAACTTTGCTCTGTCTGGATCACTTCCTAGCCTTCTGCTTTGTGGATACTGTCCTGCACTGTGTCTCTCCTAGTCCACAACGTTGGTTGAGATGGTCTCTGACTTGTCCTCTCTAGTGAATGGTTTAACACTGCATAGTGCTGAGTGGAGTTACTGAAGAAGAAACAATTAGCTTCATGTGCCTGGGTATGGTTCTAGACTGCACACTGTGACTGGGTACCTGGCGGAGGGCCAGGTCCCAACTGGACTACTATAGAGAGCGTTCTGGCTTGGGACCTTCCTCTAGACAGTCTAGTGACAAAGACCTTACACTTCCTCTACCCATGTGACTTCCTATCTACAGCCCCTGTAAGGTGTGCTGTGAATGGGTTAAGAGTGCATATGTGGAAAGTAAAGAGAGAAATGATAGGATAGAAGAAGAAAGAACTCTCATTGGTCCACAGATCTATGTGACAAATAAACAAACGATAACCCTCTCAGTTCTACAGCTGTGCAATACCTAAGTGCATATACTTACAATAGCGACATCTTGTGGCGAAACTTTATCACTACTACATCACCACTGTAGTTGCTATTGGGGTAACCAATAGCAACACCCATGGTGGGACACCACACCCCTGCTCTCTTTGATACCCTGTGCCCCTCTCTCCCCGTGCCCCCTGCTCTCTCCTCTCCCCGATCTCCCTGTGCCCCTTGTTCCCTGTGCCACCTGCTGTCTCTGCTCCCCGTGCCCCCCTTCTCTCTCCACTCCCCTTGCCCCCCTGCTCTCTCCGCTCCCCGTGCCCCCTGTGCCCCCCTGCTCTCTCCGCTCCCCTCACTCCCCATGCCCCCCTGCTCTCTCCGCTTCCCGTGCCCCCTGTGCCCCCCTGCTCTCTCCGTTCCCCGATCTCCCTGTGCCCCTTGTTCCCTGTGCCACCTGGTCTCTCTGCTCCCCGTGCCCCCCTGCTCTCTCCGCTCCCCGTGCCCCATGTGCCCCCCTGCTCTCTCCGCTCCCCATGCCCCCTGTGCCCCCCTGCTCTCTTTGCTCCCCATGCCCCCTGCTCTCTCCGCTCCCCTGGCTCCCCATGCCCCTCTGCTCTCTCCACTCCCCTGGATCCCCGTGCCCCCTGCTCTCTCAGCTCCCCGTGCCCCCCTGCTCTCTCCACTCTCTGAGCCCCCCTGCTCTCTCCGCTCCCCTGGCTCCCCGTGCCCCCCTGCTCTCTCCGCTCCCCTGGCTCCCCGTGCCCCCCTGCTCTCTCAGCTCCCCGTGCCCCCCTGCTCTCTCAGCTCCCCGTGCCCCCCTGCTCTCTCAGCTCCCCGTGCCCCCCTGCTCTCTCCGCTCCCCTGGCTCCCCATGCCCCCCCTGCTCTCTCCGCTCCCTGCGTTCCCCTGATTTCTCCGCTGCCCTTGCTCCCTGTGCCCCCCTGCTCTCTCCGCTTCCCGTGCCCCCTGCTCTCTCAGCTCCCCGTGCCCCTCTGCTCTCTCCGCTCCCCTTGCTCCCTGTGCCCCCCTGCTCTCTCCGCTTCCCGTGCCCCCTGTGCCCCCCTGCTCTCTCAGCTCCCCGTGCCCCTCTGCTCTCTCCGCTCCCCTTGCTCCCTGTGCCCCCCTGCTCTCTCCGCTTCCCGTGCCCCCTGTGCCCCCCTGCTCTCTCCGCTCCCTGCGCCCCCCTGCTCTCTCCGCTCCCCTTGCTCCCTGTGCCCCCTGCTCTCTCCGCTTCCCGTGCCCCCTGTGCCCCCCTGCTCTCTCCGCTACCCGATCTCCCTGTGCCCCTCATTCCCTGTGCCACCTGCTGTCTCTGCTCCCCGTGCCCCCCTGCTCTCTTTGCTCCCCATGCCCCCTGTGCCCCCTGCTCTCTCCGCTCCCCTGGCTCCCCATGCCCCCCTGCTCTCTCCACTCCCCTGGATCCCCGTGCCCCCCTGCTCTCTCCGCTCCCCTGGGTCCCCGTGCCCCCCCTGCTCTCTCTGCTCCCCTTGCTCCCTGTGCCCCCCTGCTCTCTCCGCTCCCCCAGCGCTCTCCCTGCTCTCTCCGCTCCCCTGGCTCCCTGTGCCCCCTGCTCTCTCCACTCCCCGTGCCCCCCCCTGCTCTCTCCGCTCCCCTGGCTCCCCATGCCCCCCTGCTCTCTCCACTCCCCTGGATCCCCGTGCCCCCCTGCTCTCTCCACTCTCTGAGCCCCCCTGCTCTCTCCGCTCCCCTGGGTCCCCGTGCCCCCCCTGCTCTCTCTGCTCCCCTTGCTCCCTGTGCCCCCCTGCTCTCTCCGCTCCCCCAGCGCTCTCCCTGCTCTCTCCGCTCCCCTGGCTCCCCTGCTCTCTCCGTTCCCTGTGCCCCCTGCTCTCTCTGCTCCCCTTGCTCCCTGTGCCCCCTGCTCTCTCCGTTCCCTGTGCCCCCTGCTCTCTCTGCTCCCCTTGCTCCCTGTGCCCCCTGCTCTCTCCACTCCCCGTGCCCCCCCCTGCTCTCTCCGCTCCCCCAGCGCTCTCCCTGCTCTCTCCGCTCCCTGGCTGCCCATGCCCCCTGCTCTCTCTGTTCCCTGTGCCCCCTGCTCTCTCCGCTCCCCTTGCTCCCTGTGCCCCCTGCTCTCTCCGCTCCCATTGCACCCCCCTGCTCTCTCCGCTCCCCCAGCGCTCTCCCTGCTCTCTCCGCTCCCTGGCTGCCCATGCCCCCTGCTCTCTCTGTTCCCTGTGCCCCCTGCTCTCTCCGCTCCCCTTGCTCCCTGTGCCCCCTGCTCTCTCCGCTCCCATTGCACCCCCCTGCTCTCTCCGCTCCCCCAGCGCTCTCCCTGCGCTCCCCCCGCTCTCCGCCTTAGTTTAAGATCAAGTGTTTCTTTGTAGCAATTTCCTCTCTTTAATTACAATTTCCTGTCGCTGTGACATTTACATCGCAATCTGGGGGGACGCGGCTGTGATTTATTATCTCTCCTCCTATCAGGATATCACTCAGCGCAAATGAGCTTATAAAATCCGAGCCGGGACAGTCCTGACTATACCGCCATATGGAGGGGCCGGAGGCTGAGGGTCCGCACTCTTATCCTGACTATACCGCCATATGGAGCAGCCAGAGGCTGGGGGTCCGCAGTGTTATCCTGACTATACCGCTATATGGAGGGGCCGGAGGCTTGGGGTCCGCAGTGTTATCCTGACTATACCGCTAAATGGAGGGGCCGGAGGCTGGGGGTCCGCAGTGTTATCCTGACTATACCGCTATATGGAGGGGCCGGAGGCTTGGGGTCCACAGTGTTATCCTGTTTATACCGCCATATGGAGGGGCTGGAGGCTGGGGGTCGGCACTCTTATCCCGACTATACTGCCATATGGAGCGGCCAGAGGCTGGGGGTCCACACTCTTATCCTGACTATACCACTATATGGAGGGGCCGGAGGCTTGGGGTCCGCAGTTTTATCCTGACTATAGCGCCATATGGAGGGTACTGTACTGTAATATTACCATATAATGCCCTGTACTGTAATACTGTCATATACTGCTCTGTACTGTCATATAATGTTCTGTACTGTAATACTGCCATATGATCGCCTATACTGTAATACTGCCACATAATGCGCTATACTGTAATACTGCCATATAATGTCCTATACTGTAATACTGCCATATAATGCCCTATTCTGTAATACTGCCACATAATGCCCTATACTATAATACTGCCATATAATGCGCTATACTATAATACTGCCATATAATGCCCTATACTATAATACTGCCATATAGTGCCTTATACTGTAATACTGCCATATAATTCCCTATACTATAATACTGCCATATAATGCCTTATACTGTAATACTGCCATATAATGCCTTATACTGTAATGCTGCCATATAATGCCCTATACTGTATTGCTGCCATATAATGCCCTATACTGTATTGCTGCCATATAATGCCTTATACTGTAATGCTGCCATATAATGCCCTATACTGTATTGCTGCCATATAATGCCTTATACTGTAATACTGCCATATAATGCCCTATACTGTAATACTGCCATATAATGCCCTATACTATAATACTGCAATATAATGCCCTATACTGTTATACTGCCACATAATGCCTTATACTGTAATGCTGCCATATAATGCCCTATACTGTATTGCTGCCATATAATGCCTTATACTGTAATACTGCCATATAATGCCTTATACTGTAATACTGCAATATAATGCCCTATACTGTAATACTGCCACATAATGCCCTATACTGTAATACTGCCATATAATGCCCTATACTGTATTGCTGCCATATAATGCCTTATACTGTAATGCTGCCATATAATGCCTTATACTATAATACTGCCACATAATGCCCTATACTGTAATACTGCCATATAATACCCTATACTGTAATGCTGCCATATAATGCACTATTGTGGTGAGCCCCCGTTGTGCTATGGCGGAGGTACGGTTGGTCACTTGCCAGATGGTAGGGTGTGACGCCACTCCAGTGGTTGTGGACCGAGATACAGCCGGGCCCGGTGATGTTATGTCGTGACGCCAGTGCCGGTTGGGCACACAGGTATGGCGGCACACCTGCTTTTACTTTAAAAGGCCAATTATACCCTGTTCCCCTGTGGTCAGAGTCTCTTTAAGATAAATAAGTTCTTGTTTACTCTGTAAGTCGTTGTGTGCAGCAGATCATACAGCTGGGCATTGACAGGATATGTTACACTTGATAGAACCCTTGATGAAACACTTGATAACACACTTGCCATATAATGAACTATACTGTATTACTGCCATATAATGCCCTATACTGGAATACTGCCATATAATACCCTATAATATAATACTGCCATATAATGTCCTATACTGTCATACTGCCATATATTGCCCTATACTATAATACTGCCATATAATGTCCTATACTATAATACTGCCATATAGTGCACTATACTATAATACTGCCATATAATGTCCTATACTATAATACTGCCATAAAATGCCCTATACTGTAATACTGCCATATAGTGCCCTATACTATAATCCTGCCATATAATGCTCTATATTATAATACTGCCATATATTGCCCTATACTGGAATACTGCCATATAATGCCCTATACTATAATACTGCCATATAATGCTTTATACTGTAATACTGCCATATATTGCCCTATACTTTAATATTGCCTTATAGTGCCCTATACTATAATACTGCCATATAATGCCTTATACTGTAATACTGCCATATAGTGCACTATACTGTATTACTGCCATATAATGCCCTATACTGTAATACTGCCATATAATGCACTATACTATAATACTGCCATATATTGCCCTATACTGTAATACTGCCATATAATGTCCTATACTGTAATACTGCCATATAATGTCCTATACTGTAATACTGCCATATAATGCCCTATACTGTAATACTGCCATATATTGCCCTTTACTGTAATACTGCCATATAGTGCACTATACTGTAATACTGCCATATAATGCCTTATACTGTAATACTGCCATATATTGCCCGGGGAGAGGTGGGGGAAGGTGGGGTGGCAGGGTTGAGGCAGGGAACGGGGTGAGGCGGGAGACAGGTCGAGGTGGAAGAGGGGGAAAAGCGGGATAGGGGGCGAGGCGGGGGAGGGGGCAAGGCAGTGGATGGGGTGGTCAGCGACCATCTGGCCGTATTTAACCAATACCTACCATGTGATTATAATGGGGCACTAAGGTGGAGATTTATCAGACATGGTATAAAGTGAAGCTGGATCAGTGGCCTCCGGCAACCAATCAGATTCCACCTCTCATTTTCCATAGAATCTCTGACGCATGAGAGGTGGAATCTGATTGGTTGCCGGGGGCGTCTGAGCCAGTTTACACTTTACGTGTTTGATAAATCTCCCCCAATGTGTTGTGGTCATTTCCCTCCAGGATCTCCGGAAGCTTCTGATCATAGAAAACGCCGTAAAGAGAAGCGCAAGGACGATTATTCTGTGAGATAAAATAATGTCATAAAATATATCAAAGAAATCAAATAAAACCTATGTCTGCAGCATCACACACAGGATGAAGGCAACGTGATGGCAGCTGCGGGACACCGGGGAGGTGCTGGTGCTGCCGCCATGACCTGCATGATAAGGTCAGCCCTCCTGTCTCCTCCCCCTGTGAGGTCAGCCCTCCTGTCTCCTCCCCCTGTGAGGTCAGCCCTCCTGTCTCCTCCCCCTGGGACGTCAGCCCTCCTGTCTCCTCCCCCTGTGAGGTCAGCCCTCCTGTCTCCTCCCCCTGTGAGGTCAGCTCTCCTGTCTCCTCCCCCTGTGGGGTCAGCCCTCCTGTCTCCTCCCCCTGTGAGGTCAGCCCTCCTGTCTCCTCCCCCTGTGAGGTCAGCCCTCCTGTCTCCTCCCCCTGTGAGGTCAGCCCTCCTGTCTCCTCCCCCTGTGAGGTCAGCCCTCCTGTCTCCTCCCCCTGTGAGGTCAGCATTTGTTTCCCCAACAAGTGATCAGGTGCACAATAATCGGAGGATCAGTGATCAGGTGCTCGGTGATCAGGTCTTTAATAATCAGGTGCTTGGTGATCGGGTGATCAGGTGCTCGGTGATCAGGTGCTCTGTGATAAGGTGCTCGGTGATCAGGTGCTCTGTGATAAGGTGCTCGGTGATCAGGTGCTCTGTGATCAGGTGCTCGGTGATCAGGTGCTCGGTGATTGCATCTCTTCCATAGATATATATAGCTTTCCTTTCAGTAGATTTATGAGCAGGAAGATTCCGGGTGATGGTAAACGATAACGGTTTGGATTCACTGACAGCCAGCAGAGATGAGACTCAGAAGACCCCGACCCTTTATACCATACACTGCCTCCGTTTGTGGATGATGAGATGGCGGATTAGAGGACGTGGCTGTATCCTGCGCCCCCCTCCCCCGTCCTTCTCTTTCTGTTCCTTGAAGGATTTTTCCTAATTAACAGTCGGCTGGATAATTAACCTCGCTGTAAGTCACGTTAAGCCGCGGCTTTGTCTGCGCCGCAAAGATTGCAGGACGCCGCTGACTATCTCGCCACCTTTCTGGGCCCGGGCCTGAGTGTTATTTAATTACAGGAGATTGCAGGGGATTGTGGGTGGTGGTCGGCAGCAAGCCCCTGAGAGTGGCCGGGAAGCCTCCCAGCCTCGTGACGCCCAACGGCCGCTGCTCTCTTGTCTGGCAGGAAATTGCTTCCACCCCGTCTATAGGATGAGACTCATTAACTTCTCATTTAGCCGCTTTGGCCCTTTTCTCCGTATTGTTGATGACGGGGGGGGGGGGGGGGGGGGGGGGGGGCAAAATACGCAAATAACCATAATAAAAACTCTTCACACTTCCCAGCTGTAATTGCTGTTTACATCCCACCGACTCATTCCAGGTCGCTCACCAGCCGCGCATTTCAATTAACGGCGCAGCAAAGCCGCAAGGAGCCGGGAGTGTCATAAATACGCGGTAACGCCGCGCCTGGTGAGATTGCTTATTAACTCCCTCCGAGCCGCCAAACACATGACAGCGCCACCGCCACCAGCACCGCCGCCGCCATCAGACCTACTTGACGGACCCTCCAGCGCCAAAGTAATTAAATTGTGCAGAAGCGGAGAAGCGAGGATGCGCGATATTGTGCTGCGTTTTATGTTTTCAATTTGTGACAAGGCCGCGTCGGCCGCTCCTCGCTTCTTGCGGATATCACCCCCAGTGACAGCGCCGCGCCCTCCATTTTGGACTGTTCTTTAAGTAAAAAGATGAGAATTTTGTGCTTGAGTGAATATTGAGAGATGAGGCGACGGCGAGTAATCACCGTGTCCCGGGAGAATGCCGCCAATGGGGCCGCGCGCAAAACCTTGAAATCGCGGCCGTCTGCAGACTGTTCGGGGTTTAACATTTTATGAGATTCATTATAGTCAGGACTTAATACAAGTGTCTGCTGATTACAGACCTTCCATTAAAAGTCCTCCGGAGCGGCGGCGGCGGCGGCAGCGGTGGGATTGAAATCTCCATTCACCTCAGTCAATTCTCCTGTAACACAATTTCATTATATCAGACGCTGGAGAAAATGGGCCGCTAGGAAGTCAAACAGCTGGCGTATAAATTATAGAGTCTCCTCTGGTACGCTGCCGCCGCCGCGGACGCCTCTGGACCCCCCCCCCCCCCGTCATTGGTGCCCCCCCCCCCCATTGTATGGAAATCACCGGTAAACAGCAGGGTGGGGGAAGGGGGCTGAGCCCAGGCAGATAAGAGATTAACATGGCGCCTGTGAACTGTATCCAATCAGTTCCCTGCCACTGGCGTGTGTATGAAACAATTAAAATCACATTTATATGGCGCTCCCGTAATTTATTCTGTCATTAATATAATCAACAAACAAGTGTCGATGCGCGGGAGCCGGCGGAGTGATGGGTTTATTCTGGGAGGTTTCTCTCCTTTCCGATTATTTTTAAAGGCGGTTAATTAAGTGGCAGGTGGCGGATTATTTCTGATTGTTTTCACCGGAGTTCTGTGCTGAGAGGAGGAAATAAGCAATATGGAGGGGAGCGCGACCGTCAGGGAAGACTAGCTGCAAGACATGGAGCCGAGAATCTGTGCCTGCAATTCCCCAGATAGTCATGTGTCTACTTTCACAAACTTCCCACCAGTTATGGCTGATGACTTCCTGCTTCTCTTCCCATCAGTTATGGCTGATGACTTCCTGCTTCTCTTCCCATCAGTTATGGCTGATGACTTCCTGCTTCTTGTCCTATCAGTTATGGCTGATGACTTCCTGCTTCTCTTCCCACCAGTTATGGCTGATGACTTCCTGCTTCTCTTCCCACCAGTTATGGCTGATGACTTCCTGCTTCTCTTCCCACCAGTTATGGCTGATGACTTCCTGCTTCTTGTCCCACCAGTTATGGCTGATGACTTCCTGCTTCTCTTCCCATCAGTTATGGCTGATGACTTCCTGCTTCTTGTCCCACCAGTTATGGCTGATGACTTCCTGCTTCCCTTCCAATCAGTTATGGCTGATGACTTCCTGCTTCTTGTCCCACCAGTTATGGCTGATGACTTCCTGCTTCTCTTCCCACCAGTTATGGCTGATGACTTCCTGCTTCTCTTCCCACCAGTTATGGCTGATGACTTCCTGCTTCTCTTCCCATCAGTTATGGCTGATGACTTCCTGCTTCTCTTCCCACCAGTTATGGCTGATGACTTCCTGCTTCTCTTCCCACCAGTTATGGCTGATGACTTCCTGCTTCTTGTCCTATCAGTTATGGCTGATGACTTCCTGCTTCCATTCCAATCAGTTATGGCTGATGACTTCCTGCTTCTTGTCCCATCAGTTATGGCTGATCATTTCCTGCTTCTCTTCCCACCAGTTATGGCTGATGACTTCCTGCTTCTCTTCCCACCAGTTATGGCTGATGACTTCCTGCTTCTCTTCCCACCAGTTATGGCTGATGACTTCCTGCTTCTTGTCCCATCAGTTATGGCTGATGACTTCCTGCTTCTTGTCCCATCAGTTATGGCTGATGACTTCCTGCTTCTTGTCCTATCAGTTATGGCTGATGACTTCCTGCTTCTCTTCCCACCAGTTATGGCTGATGACTTCCTGCTTCTTGTCCCATCAGTTATGGCTGATGACTTCCTGCTTCTTGTCCTATCAGTTATGGCTGATGACTTCCTGCTTCTTGTCCCATCAGTTATGGCTGATGACTTCCTGCTTCTCTTCCCACCAGTTATGGCTGATGACTTCCTGCTTCTTGTCCTATCAGTTATGGCTGATGACTTCCTGCTTCTTGTCCTATCAGTTATGGCTGATGACTTCCTGCTTCTCTTCCTATCAGTTATGGCTGATGACTTCCTGCTTCTTGTCCCATCAGTTATGGCTGATGACTTCCTGCTTCTTGTCCCATCAGTTATGGCTGATGACTTCCTGCTTCTCTTCTCACCAGTTATGGCTGATGACTTCCTGCTCCTCTTCCCATCAGTTATGGCTGATGACTTCCTGCTCCTCTTCCCACCAGTTATGGCTGATGACTTCCTGCTTCTCTTCCCACCAGTTATGGCTGATGACTTCCTGCTCCTCTTCCCACCAGTTATGGCTGATGACTTCCTGCTTCTCTTCCCACCAGTTATGGCTGATGACTTCCTGCTTCTTGTCCCATCAGTTATGGCTGATGACTTCCTGCTTCTTGTCCCATCAGTTATGGCTGAGGACTTCCTGCTTCTTGTCCCATCAGTTATAGCTGATGACTTCCTGCTTCTCTTCCCATCAGTTATGGCTGATGACTTCCTGCTTCTCTTCCCATCAGTTAATGGCTGAGGACTTCCTGCTTCTTGTCCCACCAGTTATGGCTGATGACTTCCTGCTTCTTGTCCCATCAGTTATGGCTGATGACTTCCTGCTTCTCTTCCCACCAGTTATGGCTGATGACTTCCTGCTTCCCTTCCTATCTGTTATGACTGATGACTTCCTGCTTCTTGTCCCACCAGTTATGGCTGATGACTTCCTGCTTCTTGTCCCATCAGTTATGGATGATGACTTCCTGCTTCCCTTCCTATCTGTTATGACTGATGACTTCCTGCTTCTTGTCCAATCAGTTATGGCTGATGACTTCCTGCTTCCCTTCCAATCAGTTATGGCTGATGACTTCCTGCTTCCCTTCCTATCAGTTATGGCTGATGACTTCCTGCTTCTTGTCCCATCAGTTATGGCTGATGACTTCCTGCTTCTTGTCCTATCTGTTATAGCTGATGACTTCCTGCTTCTCTTCCCATCAGTTATGGCTGATGACTTCCTGCTTCCCTTCCTATCTGTTATGACTGATGACTTCCTGCTTCTCTTCCCACCAGTTAATGCTGATGACTTCCTGCTTCTCTTCCCATCAGTTATGGCTGATGACTTCCTGCTTCCCTTCCTATCAGTTATGGCTGATGACTTCCTGCTTCTCTTCCCACCAGTTATGGCTGATGACTTCCTGCTTCTTGTCCCATCAGTTATGGCTGATGACTTCCTGCTTCTCTTCCCATCAGTTATGGCTGATGACTTCCTGCTTCCCTTCCTATCAGTTATGGCTGATGACTTCCTACTTCTCTTCCCATCAGTTATGACTGATGACTTCCTGCTTCTCTTCCCATTAGTTATGGCTGATGACTTCCTGCTTCTCTTCCCATCAGTTATGGCTGATGACTTCCTGCTTCTTGTCCCATCAGTTATGGCTGATCATTTCCTGTTTCTCTTCCCATGAGTTATATCTGATGACTTTCTGCTTCTTGAGTGGTATCCCACCACGGGTGTTACTAGTCTAAACACCCCTTGCAAAAGCCTGTAATGAAGTGGTAGTGGTAATGAAGTCATGTCTCAGTTTCGCCACTAGGTGTCGCTAGGATGTATATCTGTATTTGTATATTGCAGAGCTGTAGTGAAAAAAGAGTCACTGTTTGTTTGTGATCTGCGCACCAATGGGAGCTATTCTTCCCTTTCACCTATCTCTATCCTCTTCTCTCTTAGCACTCTCTTCTCCACCACTCACAGGAGCTGTTACACACCCTGTAGGAAGTTGTCACAGGGGGAGAGGAAGTGTAGACTCCCACTTAGGGAGTTCTTTCCTGGTTTTCATAGAGGCAAGACACACAGACCAGTCTCCTGCAGAGTTTATCCAGGAGCCTGGCTTGGCCAGGTTCCCCCTCCGGAACAGACCAGCTGTAGTGTACAGATGCTCATAGGAAACACAGAGACTCTTTTCTCTAAAGCAACACTTATCTTCTAGATGCAGTGCCAAACCACTTAAGAGAGGACAAGTCGGGGATCACCCACGGCGTGAACATCTCTAAAGGTGCAGGGCAGTATCCTATAAGCAGAGGAACTGATCTGGATAGAGCAAAGTTGCTACAAGCCTACGTACTTTATCTCGTAACGCAGGTGACACTGGGACACCCTCGGACGCTTTGCTCAACTTAGGTAACTAGGACTGGTGCACCCTAGTAGGACGGGTCACCTGACACTGTAAGGCAACAGGTGGTATATGGACAAAGGTCAAAACACGGGCACAAGTATCCTTCTTCTCTAAAGTATTCTCAAGTATTCTTAAGTATTCTTCTAAAGTTGCGGCAGAGCACAGTACTAAATTAGGTTGGGACTCTCAAGACATACTCTTCTCCACTTCTCTGAACTCACTCTACCTCATCCGCACGCAACCAAGTCAGCACTGCTATTCTACCTCTCAGCGCAGATCTAGTCCAGTCAATTCAAAAGTGTATTGTCTGCTTGTATGCTAAAGTGTTTCTTCAGTAAAGAAGAGTTTTTTTTTTACTGGGACTCAGTGATTATTACACCAGCACCTACACAGGCTACACCGTCCTTGGGTCATCTCCCCTTTCTGTGGGTGGCGGTACCGACAGTCGGGGTGGGTCATAACTCCACTCTGGACCACCGTGATAAGCGCCCAAGGGACCCATCACAACCCGGCAGGTCACCGACGATTGGGGAAAGAGTGTAGCCAGCCTCAAAAACTAAAAGCAGGTGTGTCTCATACCTGTGTGCTGGATCAGCACTGGCGTCATGACAACCTACCATCTGGCTGAGCTATATATATATATATATATATATATATATATAGTCCACCAACCAACCACCACAGTAGTGGCGTCACACAGCACCATCTAGCAAGTGACCGGTCCAGCAGGCACCACACTTGTCCCATCAGTTATGTCTGATGACTTCCTGCATCTCTTCCAATAAGTTATGGCCATCTATAAACCATCTATGGACACCATCACATTGACCATCCTTTGACACCCTTGAATAGACCATGCATGGACACCATCACATAGATCATCCATGGAAACCCTTACATAGACCATCCATGGACACCATCAGATAGACCAACCATGGGGACCATCTGATAGACCATCCATGGACATCCTCACTAAGATTATTAATGGACTCACCACATAAACTATCCATGGACACCCTCAGACCATCCATGCGTACCATCACATAGACCATCCATGGATACCCTCACATAGATCATCCATGGACCCTCTCACATAGGCCATCCATATACACCATCACGTAGACCATACATGGACACCCTCACATAGGCCATCCATGGACACCCTTAGATAGACCATCTATGGACACCATCAGATAGACTATCCATGAACACCCTCACATAGACCATCCATGGACACCCCCACATAGACCATCCATGGACACCCTCAGATAGACCATCTATGCACACCATCACATAGACCATCCATGGACGCCCTCACAAAGAGCATCCATGAACACCCTTACATAGATCATCCATGGACACCCTCACATAGATCATCCATGGACACCCTCAGATATACCATTTATGGACACCATCACATAGACTATCCATAAAAACCCACACATAGACCCTCCATGGACATCCTTACATAAACCATTTATGGACACCCTCACATAGATCATCCATGGACACCCTCAGATATACCATCTATGGACACCATCATATAGACTATCCATGAACACCCTCACATAGACAATCCATGGACACCCTCACATAGAACATCCATGGACACCCTCACATAGACCATCCATGGGCACCCTCACATAGACCATCCATGGGCACCCTCACATAGACCATCCATGGGCACCCTCACATAGACCATCCATGGACACCATCACGTAGACCATCCATGGACACCTTCACATAGACCATCCATGGACATTCTCACATAGACCATCCATGGACACCCTCACATAGACCATCCATGGACATCCTTACATAAACCATCCATGGACACCCTTACATAGACCATCCATGGACACCATCACATCGACCATCCATGGACACCCTCACATAAACCATCTATGGACATCATTACATAAACCATCCATGGACACCCTCACATAGACCATCCATGGACATCCTTACATAAACCATCCATGGACACCCTCACATAAACCATCCATGGACACCCTCACATAGACCATCCATGGGCACCCTCACATAGACTATCCATGGACATCCTTACATAAACCATCCATGGACACCCTCACATAGACCATCCATGGACATCCTTAAATAAACCATCCATGGACACCCTCACATAAACCATCCATGGACACCCTCACATAGACCATCCATGGACACCCTTACATAGACCATCCATGGACACCATCACATAGACCATCCATGGATACCATCACATAGACCATCCATGGACACCATCACATGGACCATCCATGGACACCCTCAGACCATCCATGGACACCATCACGTAGACCATCCATGGACACCATCACATAAACCATCCATGGACACCCTCACATAGACCATCCATGGACACCCTTACATAGACCATCCATGGACACCATCACATAGACCATCCATGGATACCATCACATAGACCATCCATGGACACCATCACATGGACCATCCATGGACACCCTCAGACCATCCATGGACACCATCACGTAGACCATCCATGGACACCATCACATAGACCATCCATGGACACCATCACATAGACCATCCATGGACACCCTCAGACCATCCATGGATACCCTCACATAGACCATCCATGGACACCCTCACATAGACCATCCATGGGCACCCTCACATAGACCATCCATGGACACCCTCACATAGACCATCCATGGACACCCTCAGACCATCCATGGACACCCTCAGACCATCCATGGACACCCTCACATAGACCATCCATGGACACCCTCACATAGACCATCCATGGACACCCTCAGACCATCCATGGACACCATCACATAGACCATCCATGGACACCATCACATAGACCATCCATGGACACCCTCAGACCATCCATGGACACCCTCACTTAGACCATCCATGGACACCATCACATAGACCATCCATGGACACCATCACATAGACCATCCATGGACACCCTCAGACCATCCATGGATACCCTCACATAGACCATCCATGGACACCCTCACATAGACCATCCATGGGCACCCTCACATAGACCATCCATGGACACCCTCACATAGACCATCCATGGACACCCTCAGACAATCCATGGACACCCTCACATAGACCATCCATGGACACCCTCACATAGACCATCCATGGGCACCCTCACATAGACCATCCATGGGCACCCTCACATAGACCATCCATAGACACCCTCAAATAGACCATCCATGGGCACCCTCACATAGACCATCCATAGACACCCTCAAATAGACCATCCATGGGCACCCTCACATAGACCATCCGTGGGCACCCTCACATAGACCATCCATAGACACCCTCAAATAGACCATCCATAGACACCCTCACATAGACCATCCATGGGCACCCTCACATAGACCATCCATAGACACCCTCACATAGACCATCCATGGACACCCTCACATAGACCATCCATGGGCACCCTCACATAGACCATCCATGGGCACCCTCACATAGACCATCCATGGACACCATCACATAGACCATCTGTCAGAAGCTAGGCCACGCACTCGGCTCTTGGCACTGTTATTTTATTTCCCTTACTCCGCGTTTTTTTCTTTGTAACTTGAGGAGAAACTTTGAAAGATACAAAAACTGAATAATTTAAAGAGAAAAGTTGCATTGGAGACTGTTGATTTATTTATTTGTTTGCTCTTTGTACAACGGGTTTTATTGTTACAAATGAGTCGCAGACTTTGCGTTTCATCTGGAGCTTATCATTTATAGCGTGGTGCGGGGAGTCGCCGTCTGCCGCCCTCCGTGGTGGGATCCCTGTCCTGCCGCTCGCCTCTGGAACCTTCCATGCAATTAAGAAGATAAAGCTGGCCTCTCCCATCCCCGGGGATCTCGTAACTCTTTGCATCCAATGGACGTTCCCAGCCTCCTCATCTGACTATGGAACCTGGTGCAGCAGATTCCCCGCAGTGGCTGATGGGAAATCTATAGGTGACAACTTTATATACAAAACAAAAATGTGTCAAAATGTGACACAAAGACAAAGGCCAATAATAATTCCCCTGCAAAGTCCATTAGAAAGTCCCCAAACCTTATATCGTAACCACCATTAATTCTTCCTCACCGAATGTCGAGAAATCTCTCTGTTCTTTATGGTTCACAAAGTTTTTACTATTTTTCCAGTAATATCAATAAAAGCATAAAAAGAAGTCATCATACAGGGAAGAGGAAAGAGAACGACTAAAGGGATGAAGCGGAAGGAAAAGGGGGAGGGGGTTAGTCCCAAGGACTACAATGGAGCCAGTCCTTAAAGGGTTAACATTAAGGGTATGTTCACACAGCAAAAATATGGCCGTATTGTCACCTCAAAAAACATTGTGTGACGATACTATAACAGCAGAAAATATAGGAAATATTGGTAAAATTATAATAATAAAGCAAATAATACCTGTAACAACATAAAATAGCAATCAAATAATTATAATAAATGATATCATTAATAACAATAATAATATAGATAATAATAATGTAATAATATCATGTATAATTATACATATTATAATAGAAAAAATATACAAAATAACAACAAGTGTAACAATTATGGCTAGAATAGAATGATGATAAAACATTAAAAGAATTACACAAAATGAAAAAGAAATATAATGCAATAAGCATAATAATAATTGAAATAACAATAAGACTTCAAATGATACAAATGGAATAATAAAAAAGTAAAATATTATCGTTACCAGAAAATACAATAACAAATCATAATAAAAATAGTAACAATAAGGATAATAAGAATAACAAATATAACACATAATGTAGTCCAATAATAATAATAATAATAATAATAATAACAACAGTTTTCAAATAACAATAAATATATCAATAATATCTTATATAAAAAAAAATAATAATAATAATTATAAGTGTAATCCCCTCCCCCTCCTCCTCCACACGATCCCACTCACAGTCCGCCCCCTGTGGCCCTGGGTGTGATAATGAGTGTGGCCCCTGCCTGAGCCGCCTCTTTAGCCCTGATACCCCCCTGCAGGTGATATATACCCCCCCCCAATCACATGTGTTGTGACCCTCTGGTACCTGATGTGTTATATCAGGCAGACGGAGTGTAATAAGCTGCTCCTGCCCAACCACATTGGATGTGATACAGAGACCAGGAACCAAAGAGCAGATGAGGAGCTGAGCGCTAGGACCCCTGGGCCACTGGACACACAGAAGCCACTTCTCAGTACACAGCATCATGATCCAGCACTGAGCGGGGGCGGAGACATCCCTTGTATCAGCCCGCCCCTGACTAAGTCTCAGCTTATCATACTCCTATACACTTATCCATCTATCTATATACAGATCATCTACAGGACCCGTCTCCTCGCCAGCTCAGCATTGTGCCCATATATACCCCTCTGTACTAAGCATCATCTTCCAGCACTGAGCGGGGGCGGAGACATCCCTTGTATTAGCCCGCCCCTGACTAAGTCAGTAACACTTGCCTATATACTGTATATAGAATTGCCCTACTGTGTGAAGTCATTGGGGGTAACTGACTAGAGGGGCTCAGGAGCTGAGTTCTCACCCATAACCCCCCATGTCACCCATCACCCTCAATGTCATCTATCACCCGCCCCATGTCACCCATCACCCGCCCCATGTCACCCATCACCCCCCCATTGTCACTCATCACCCCCCATGTCCCCCATCACCCTCAATGTCACCTATCACCCGCCCCATGTCACCCATCACCCCCTGATGTCACCCATCACCCCCCCATTGTCACCCATCACCCCCCCGATGTCACCCATCCCCCCCTGATGTCACCCATCACCCCCCCCCCGATGTCACCCATCACCCCCCCTGATGTCACCCATCACCCCCCCTGATGTCACCCATCACCCCCCTATTGTCACCCATCACCCCCCCCTGATGTCACCCATCACCCCCCCATTGTCACCCATCACCCCCCTGATGTCACCCATCACCCCCCCCATTGTCACCCATCACCCCCCGATGTCACCCATCACCCCCCCTGATGTCACCCATCACCCCCCCATTGTCACCCATCACCCTCCCATTGTCACCCATCACCCCCCCTGATGTCACCCATCACCCCCCCTGATGTCACCCATCACCCTCCCATTGTCACCCATCACCCCCCTGATGTCACCCATCACCCCCCCATTGTCACCCATCACCCTCCCATTGTCACCCATCACCCCCCCCGATGTCACCCATCCCCCCCTGATGTCACCCATCACCCCCCCCCCCCCGATGTCACCCATCACCCCCCCTGATGTCACCCATCACCCCCCCTGATGTCACCCATCACCCCCCTATTGTCACCCATCACCCCCCCTGATGTCACCCATCACCCCCCCATTGTCACCCATCACCCCCCTGATGTCACCCATCACCCCCCCCATTGTCACCCATCACCCCCCGATGTCACCCATCACCCCCCCTGATGTCACCCATCACCCCCCCATTGTCACCCATCACCCCCCCTGATGTCACCCATCACCCCCCCTGATGTCACCCATCACCCTCCCATTGTCACCCATCACCCCCCTGATGTCACCCATCACCCCCCCATTGTCACCCATCACCCTCCCATTGTCACCCATCACCCCCCTGATGTCACCCATCACCCCTCCATTGTCACCCATCACCCCCCCTGATGTCACCCATCACCCCCCCATTGTCACCCATCACCCCCCCTGATGTCACCCATCACCCCCCCTGATGTCACCCATCACCCTCCCATTGTCACCCATCACCCCCCCTGATGTCACCCATCACCCCCCCATTGTCACCCATCACCCCCCCTGATGTCACCCATCACCCCCCCTGATGTCACCCATCACCCCCCCATGTCCCCTCCCCCCTTTCCCGTTCTCCGTCCTCCTCTCACAGGGATATCCGTCAGCTCTTCCTCCCTCCTCCATTTTCTATCACTTCCCGGATAATTAGCCTCTTCTTCTTCTTCTCCCCATCAGGGACTTGTCGGAAAGGTCACCGAGCTCCCAAATCTACAAAGGGAAAGAAATGAGGCTGTAAGAGTCTTTGTATGGAGAGAGGAGGAAGAGAGGCCTGTGCGCGCCCGTCCCATGATGCATCTCACCTTCAACTTGCATCTGTTCCCTCTTTTCATGTCTCCTCAACAGTAAGAAGCCGTCACATCAGGAGGTGGATGGGAGGGGGTGCCCAGCCGTACAGGGAGGAGAGGGGTGCACAGCCGTACAGGGAGTGGAGGGGGTGCACAGCCGTACAGGGAGGGGAGGGGTGCCCAGCCATACAGGGAGGGGAGGGGGTGCACAGCCATACAGGGAGGGGAGGGGGTGCCCAGCCGTACAGGGAGGAGAGGGGGTGCCCAGCCATACAGGGAGGGGGTGCCCAGCCATACAGGGAGGGGGTGCCCAGCCATACAGGGAGGGGGTGCCCAACCATACAGGGAGGGGGGGGGGGTGCACAGCCATACAGGGAGGGGGGGGGGGTGCACAGCCATACAGGGAGGGGGGGGGGTGCCCAGCCATACAGGGAGGGGGTGCCCAACCATACAGGGAGGGGGGGGCCCAGCCGTACAGGGAGGGGAGGGGGTGCCCAGCCGTACAGGGAGGGGAGGGGGTGCCCAGCCATACAGGGAGGGGGTGCCCAACCATACAGGGAGTGGGTGCACAGCCATACAGGGAGGGGGGGGGGGGTGCACAGCTATACAGGGAGGGGGGGTGCACAGCTATACAGGGAGGGGGGGCCCAGCCGTACAGGGAGGGGAGGGGGTGCCCAGCCGTGCAGGGAGGGGAGGGGGGGAAGGAGTGCACAGCCATACAGGGAGGGGGGGGTGCACAGCCATACAGGGAGGGGGGGGTGCACAGCCATACAGGGAGGGGGTGCCCAGCCATACAGGGAGGGGGGGGCCCAGCCGTACAGGGAGGGGGGGGAAGGGGTGCACAGCCATACAGGGAGGGGAGGGGTGCACAGCCGTACAGGGAGGAGAGGGGTGCACAGCCGTACAGGGAGGGGAGGGGGTGCACAGCCGTACAGGGAGGGGAGGGGTGCCCAGCCATACAGGGAGGGGAGGGGGTGCACAGCCATACAGGGAGGGGAGGGGGTGCCCAGCCGTACAGGGAGGAGAGGGGGTGCCCAGCCATACAGGGAGGGGGTGCCCAGCCATACAGGGAGGGGGTGCCCAACCATACAGGGAGGGGGGGGGGTGCACAGCCATACAGGGAGGGGGGGGGGTGCACAGCCATACAGGGAGGGGGTGCCCAACCATACAGGGAGGGGGGGGCCCAGCCGTACAGGGAGGGGAGGGGGTGCCCAGCCGTACAGGGAGGGGAGGGGGTGCCCAGCCATACAGGGAGGGGGTGCCCAACCATACAGGGAGTGGGTGCACAGCCATACAGGGAGGGGGGGGGGGTGCACAGCTATACAGGGAGGGGGGGTGCACAGCTATACAGGGAGGGGGGCCCAGCCGTACAGGGAGGGGAGGGGGTGCCCAGCCGTGCAGGGAGGGGAGGGGGGGAAGGAGTGCACAGCCATACAGGGAGGGGGGGGGTGCACAGCCATACAGGGAGGGGGGGGTGCACAGCCATACAGGGAGGGGGTGCCCAGCCATACAGGGAGGGGGGGGCCCAGCCGTACAGGGAGGGGGGGGAAGGGGTGCACAGCCATACAGGGAGGGGGGGGAGGGGGTGCACAGCCATACAGGGAGGGGGGGGGGGTGCACAGCCATACAGGGAGGGGGGGGGGTGCACAGCCGTACAGGGAGGGGGGGGAAAGGGGTGCCCAGCTGTACAGGGAGGGGGGGGGAGGGGGTGCACAGCCATACAGGGAGGGGGGGGTGCACAGCTATACAGTAAGGGGGTGCCCAACCATACAGGGAGGGGGTGCACAGCCATACAGGGAGGGGGTGCACAGACATACAGGGAGGGGGGCCCAGACATACAGGGAGGGGGTGCACAGCTATACAAGGAGGGGGTGCACAGCCGCACAGCTGCATTGGGAGGGGGGGGGGGGGTTCACAGCCACACAGGGAGGGGGAGGGGTGCACAGCCATACAGGGAGGGGGTGCACAGCCGCACAGCTGCATTGGGAGGGAAGGGGGGTGCACAGCCATACAGGGAGGGGGGGGGGGTGCACAGCCATACAGGGAGGGGTGCACAGCCGCACAGCTGCATTGGGAGGGGGGGGGGGGGGGGGAGTTCACCTCCCAGTAAAAAGTGTTGGAGAATTAAGGTCATTAATTTCCCACTTTCCGGCCGCCGCCGCCGCACAGACACAGATAAAGTCAGCACAATATTCAGCTCCTCAAGTTTCTCCGGAATTTTTTCTTTTTTTTCCTGCCAGCCCATTTATCTCCATGCTGTCAATTAGAGGGAAAAGCAAAGAAGTAATTAGGAACTGTGCAATTTTAATTAGCTGTTTTGATAATTAAACTAATTGGTTCCCTTGTGTTTCGGCAATGTGCGCCGAGCACTTTTTTGATATCTGGGCCGACGATTTCCCATCCGTTGGTTAATTAGTCACTTTTGCATTAAAAAGGAGCCTTTCTTAATAGCCTTAATTTGCAGTTGAAAAGAGGATCTAGCGTCAATAATTTGTGTAATTGGTAACTGTTTGATTGTAATTTAGAAGCACGGCCGGGCAGCGCTGCATGCCTAATTCCTAATGACTAGGATTAAAGCAGGATTAAATGTTCGCTCCCAAGGATTTTTCCCTCCTCTGTAATTGTTGAACGCTGCCGCTATTTATGGCGACTCCTATTAATTGCCTGTGTTTTTGGTGGACGTAGCAGAAAGGCATATAATGAGCTATTGATGGATGGCGTCACCAGGACGCCAGGCTGAAGCCCGCTAGAGGTGACTTTTGTGGGGGGCAGATACTTAGTGAGAAGAAGGGATGAAGGTCGCCCAATGTTATCCCCAGTCTTCCTCCAACTACACAAGATACAGCTCTTCGGGGCTTGGATTTCTCACCGAGGAGCCGCAGCCACCTGTGGCTTTGCTCATCTTGCTGCAGAAAGCTGGCAGGGCATGATGGGAGTTGTAGTTTCCTAGTAGCTCAGAGACAGGTTGACATTAAAGGGATTGTTCACCTTTTTTTTTTCTTTCAAATCCAGAAAGTTATAGAGATTTGTAATGTGTATGTCCTGCAGGAAGTGGTGTATTCTCTCCAGTCTGACACAGTGCTCTCTGCTGCCACCTCTGTCCATGTCAGGAACTGTCCAGAGCAGGAGAGGTTTTCTATGGGGATTTGCTGCTGCTCTGGACAGTTCCTGACATGGACAGAGGTGGCAGCAGAGAGCACTGTGTCAGACTGGAGAGAATACACCACTTCCTGCAGGACATACAGCAGCTGATAAGTACTGGAAGACTAAAGAGAATACACCAGTTCCTGCAGGACATGCAGCAGCTGAGAAGTACTGGAAGACTGGAGACTTTTACAAAGAAAACATTTTGATGAACAATCCCTTTAACCTGCCATAGATATAACATAAGAGCTATAACGTCTCTCTCAGTTGTAGCCTATTGTTCTTCTTGTTAATGGTTATTATTATTACTATTATTTGTGTGTGTGTGTGTGTGTGTGTATATATGTGTGTGTGTGTGTGTATATATATATCTATATATATATATATATATATATATATATATATATATATATATCCTTCTTACAATAGTTACATTGCATTGTCTATCTATATATATATATGTGTGTGTGTGTGTATATATATATATTTGTGTGTATATATATATATATATATATATATATATATATATATATGTGTGTGTGTGTATATATATCCATATCCTTCTTACAATGGTTACATTGCATCGTCTTTCAATCCCTGAAACTGATAAAGTTGTAACAATCAGTAGGTGACGGCCCTGGGGGAGCGGCCACAGCCAATGAGAGCGGAGGGCTCTGCCGTCAGTAGCTTCTGTAACTCTGACCGACGCCTCAGAGGCTTCATCCCAGAGAGAGCAGAGGAAACATCCAATATAGTGACAGATCTGAGATCCCATAGTCCGGCATCTGACAATCCAGACACAATCTCATCCCATAAGAGCTGCTGGGAGAAGCTTTTATTATATAAGTGGTGGCCTCCGGGGGGCGCTGGAAACAACCTTATTCTTGCCTCTTGTAGCACTTCTCAAAGCAGAAGTTTGTTCCTCAGAGCTGATATTCCACATTAAACAGACAGAAGAATTTGCAAACACTTTGGCTTATAGGATGAGGTCTGACTGTGGGGGGCGCAGAGGAGACCCACAAGACGAGATCATACACGGAGCCCCAGACCAGGGACGATTGACCTTCCTTCGGGTCCATTTACACAGAAAGATTATCTGCAAAAGATTTGAAGCCAAAGCCAGGAACAGACTATAAACAGAGATCAGCTCATAAAGGAAAACATGAGATTTCTCCTCTTTTTATATCCATTTCTGGCTTTGGCTTCACATCTTTGGCTGATAATCTTTCTGTGTAAATGGACCCTTCCTGTCAGGAACAGGGAGGTACGGACAGGACAAGACTGTGGTCCCTAGGTCTGAACCCGCCCGCTGTCCCTACCTACTTGCCTCAATCGGCCCTAGGCGGCTGCGGACAACCACAAAGACGTTCCCTATACTGAATATGTGGAACACAGAACAAGACAGACGGACAAACACAATATTGGAACAAGCCACGTCAGAACCAAACGGGCAGCGCAGTACAAAGTCAGCAAACAATCGGATAGTCAGAGGTCAGGCAGGAGGTCCGATAACAAGTCGAACAGTCAGAGGGAGTTAGGACGTTGATCCAGGAATAGACGGGGGAGCTGGAACAAGGGTGGGGGCGTAGCTAATGTCTCTTGGGCCCTGGTGCAAGAGGTCAACTTGGGCCCCCCCTTACCACATACTGACTAACACCACCACTGCTACTGATTAACACTACCACATACTGACTAACACCACCGCTGCTACTGATTAACACTACCACATACTGACTAACACCACCGCTGCTACTGATTAACACTACCACATACTGACTAACACCACCGCTGCTACTGATTAACACTACCACATACTGACTAACACCACCGCTGCTACTGATTAACACTACCACATACTGACTAACACCACCGCTGCTACTGATTAACACTACCACATACTGACTAACACCACCGCTGCTACTGAACAAAATCCTCTGTACATAGACCCATATCACTTCATACAGTCATATAGAGGTGGACGCACTGTACACAGGCTCTATACACCATGTATATTATAGTGCAGTTATATCAAGTGACTCACAGGGGACGTCTTCATCTTCTCCACCTGCCCTGGGCCGTTATGAGAACTTCTCCAAACCACGAATCCACAGAATCTGCCAGAGAAAGATATTAGGCTCCTCGCTCTGGCACCATCCTCATCTCTCTACACACTACACATCTGTATTGGCCCCTGTACACCCTCATTTAGTAGGTAGCCCTGACACTATGGGGGAGATTTATCAAAGGGTGTACAATTTAGACTGGTGCAAACTGCCCACAGCAACCAATCACAGCTCAGCTTTCCTTTCAGCACTGCTTAAAGCTGAGCTGTGATTGGTTGCTGTGGGCAGTTTGCACCAGTCTAAATTGTACACCCTTTGATAAATCTCCCCCAGTGTGATCACCCTTATAGTACATATCCCCCTATTGTATACACACAGTGGCGGTCTTTGGCACCAAGCACCCCAAGCGATCGCTTGGGGCCCCCAACATCCAGGGGGGCCCCCACGCCCCGCTTTTGGACTAAAGACCGCTGGACAGGACCGCTGCCTCCGCTCGCTGCTGCCATCTGAACTGTAACTATGAGCACTCGTAATGAGCGCTGATAGTTACATGCAGCAGCACTGACAGGGCGGGAGACATTGGCTCCCTTTCTGTCAGTCACTCTTGTGGCCGCAGGAAGGGTTTTTCCCTGCGGTCACAAGTGGCGGCTCTGTCCTTGTGGTGCCGGCGCTCCAGTGACATCACTGGAGCATCGGCGACAGGACAAGGGGAGTGCGGCCTCTTGTGATCGCAGGGAAAACACTTCCTGCGGCCACAAGAGTGAAGAGAAGAGGAGACGCCCGGACCCAGGTGAGTATCAGTGTTTGTTTTATTGTGTTATATACTATATGGGAGGGGGAGCACACAGGGGCCTGTGTAACTGGGGGAGCGCACATCGGGGGTCTATATAAATGGGGGAGCACACAGGGGGAGCACACAGGGGGGCTATATAACAGGGGGAGCACACAGGGGGGCTATATAACAGGGGGAGCACACAGGGGGGCTATAGACTACTGGGGCTTCACAGAGGGGTCTATATACTACTGGGGGCAGCACACAGGGGGTCTATATACTACTTGGGGCAGCAGAATGGGGTCTATATACAACTTGGAGAGCACACAGGAGGTCTATATCCAAGTGGGGGAGCACACAGGGGGGCTATATACTACTGGGGGAGCACACGGGTCTATATACTACTGGTGGGACACACAGTGGGTATATATACTACTGGGGGAACATACAGGGGGTCTATATACTACTTGTGAGGCACATAGGTGGTCTATATATAACTGGGGGAGCACACAGGGGTCTGTATACTACTGGGGCAGCACACAAGGGGTCTATATAATACTGGTGGGGCACACAGGGGGTCTATATACTACTGGGGGAACCACACAGGGGGTTTATATACAACTGAAGGAGCACACAGGAGGTCTATATCCAAGTGGGGGAGCACACAGGAGGTCTATATCCAAGTGGGGGAGCACACAGGGGGGCTAAATACCCCCGAGGGAGCACACAGGGGTCCTATATACTTGTGGGGGAGCACACAGGGGGTATATACAACTGGATGCAGTACACAGGAGGTCTATATACAACTGGGACAGCACACAGGAGGTCTATATACTTCTGGGGGAGCACACGGGGGGGCTATATATAACTGGGGGAACACACAGGGGTCTATATACTACTGGGGGATGCAAACAAGGGGTATATACTACTGGGGGCAGGACACAAGGGGTATATACTATTGGGGGCAGCACACAAGGAGTATATATTACTGGCGGTAGCGCACAAGGGGTATATACTACTGGGGGCAACACACAGCGGTCTATTGTTTTGGAACGTGTGTCGAGGGGGGGGGCCCAGACATAACTTCGCTTGGGGCCCCAGAAATGCCAAGACCGCCCCTGTATACACCCCCCGTGTAGTCCACCTTAAACATGGCCCCCAATGTTTCCCCCTTATAGATGGCCCCCTGTGTTGTCCCTATTATAGATGCCCCCCATGTTATCCCCCATATAGATTGCCCCCCATGTTATCCCCCATATAGATGCCCCCCATGTTATCCCCCATATAGATGCCCCCCATGTTATCCCCCTTACAGATGCCCCCCATGTTGTCCCCTCCTCCTGCCCCTCCATCATCATACTGCAACCCCTTTCATCCTCCTGACCCTCCATCATAATACTACAACGTCTACATCCTCCTGCCCTTCCATCATCATACCACTACACCCCATCATCCTCTTGTTCCATCATCATCATACCACTACACCCCTCATCATCCTCTTGTTCTTTCATCATCATACCACTACACCCCTCATCATCCTCTTGTTCTTTCATCATCATACCACTACACCCCTCATCATCCTCTTGTTCCATCATCATCATCATACCACTACACCCCTCATCATCCTCTTGTTCCATCATCATCATCATACCACTACACCCCTCATCATCCTCTTGTTCCATCATCATCATACCACTACACCCCATCATCCTCTTGTTCCTTCATCATCATACCACTACACCCCCATCATCCTCTTGTTCCATCATCATCATACCACTACACCCCTCATCATCCTCTTGTTCCATCATCATCATACCACTACACCCCCATCATCCTCTTGTTCCTTCATCATCATACCACTACACCCCCATCATCCTCTTGTTCCTTCATCATCATACCACTACTCCCCCATCATCCTCTTGTTCCATCATCACCATCATACCACTACACCCCATCATCCTCTTGTTCCATCATCACCATCATACCACTACACCCCTCATCATCCTCTTGTTCCTTCATCATCATACCACTACACCCTTCATCATCCTCTTGTTCCATCATCATCATACCACTACACCCCCATCATCCTCTTGTTCCTTCATCATCATACCACTACACCCCTCATCATCCTCTTGTTCCATCATCATCATACCACTACACCCCTCATCATCCTCTTGTTCCATCATCATCATACCACTACACCCCTCATCATCCTCTTGTTCCTTCATCATCATACCACTACACCCCTCATCATCCTCTTGTTCCATCATCATCATACCACTACACCCCTCATCATCCTCTTGTTCTTTCATCATCATACCACTACACCCTCATCATCCTCTTGTCCCATCATCATACCACTACACCCTCATCATCCTCTTGTCCCATTCATACCACTACACCCCCATCATCCTCTTGTTCCATCATCATACCACTACACCCCCCATCATCCTCTTGTTCCATCATCATCATACCACTACACCCCTCATCATCTTCTTGTTCCATCATCACCATCATACCACTACACCCCCATCATCCCCTTTAAAACAAAAAAATCTATACTCACCTGAATTTCTTTAGTCCCTTAGTCACACGCGCTGGCGGGCTTCCCGGGCTGGCGGGGGTGGAGCTTCCAGCGGAGGGGGCGGAGCTTCGTGGGACCTGTTTTTTTATTTTCAACGCGATGCTCCCTCCGCCGGAAGTAGTTCCCCCCTGCGCACACAGAGCTCCCTGGGGGCCGCAAGACAGCCGGGGGCCCCTCCCAGCCTGCCTCTTGTGATCGCAAGCAAAACATTGCTTGCGGTCACAAGAGGGAGTGTGAGGGGGGCAGTACAGTGGTAAGGGGGGGCCTCGCGGGCCTCTCCTTGGCAGTGGCCCGGTCGCAGCAACGGCCGCTGCGACCGCGGTCGCTACGCCACTGGACCAGGGGAATAACCTAATAGCCAGTGAATGACCGCTGGCTCTTTAAATACAGGAGCCCGGAACGTGATTGGTCTGGGCTCCTGAGTCCTGACAAGAAACACATGAAAAGACCACAAGCTGGTTACCAGGGTCTCCGTGACGTCACACGGCCCCGGCCAGGAAGGCGGCGCTGCGCTCCAGCCAGGACGGACGTCGCTAGAGCGTGGTCAGGTAAGTTGCTGACACTTCCATTCTCTAATAATTGCTCCAACAGTTGTCGCCTTCTTTCCAAGCTGTCTGCCTCTTGTCCTGAAGCCCATCCCAGCCTCCTGCAGGTCTACAGTCCCTGTTGTCCTTAGCTCTTTGATCTCGGCCATGGTGGAGAGGTTGGAGTGTGATGAGTGTGAGGTCAGGTGATTATTATACAGGAGATGACACAGGTGCAGGTAATCCAGGTAATGAGGGCAGAGGGGGAGGAGCTTCTTATAGAGACACTGACAGCTCTGTGAGCGGCAGAAGTCCTGCTGGGCGGTCAGCGACCAAATCCTTATATCATGTAATAAAATGGTGAATAATTCTTCATAAATCCCACAATGTGATTATCTGGAATGTTCTATAGATTCTGTCTCTAACAGGTGACGTTACCAACTATAAATATTACCCCTCCCCCCATTCCGAGTAGGTGGTTCTTAATGTAACATTGTTTTCCCCACTGTACAAAGGATAGTACATATAGTAAGAAGAGCACAGCAATACACATCCATAATGTTATATAATAGCATACAGAATAATATATAAAGTAACAGAGTACTCTCTATATTCTTTACTGTAAGAGCAGTGACACTAAGGAACCCTCTATATTCTTTACTGTAAGAGCAGTGACACTATGGAACTCTTTATATTATTTACTGTAAGAGCAGTGAGACTATGGAACTCTCTATATTCTTTACTGTAAGAGCAGTGACACTATGGAACTCTATATTATTTACTGTAAAAGCAGTGAGACTATGGAACTCTCTATATTCTTTACTGTAAGAGCAGTGAGACTATGGAACTCTATATTCTTTACTGTAAGAGCAGTGAGACTATGGAACTCTATATTCTTTACTGTAAGAGCAGTGACACTATGGAACTCTATATTCTTTACTGTAAGAGCAGTGAGACTATGGAACTCTATATTCTTTACTGTAAGAGCAGTGAGACTATGGAACATTCTATATTCTTTACTGTAAGAGCAGTGAAACAATGGAACTCTTTATATTCTTTACTGTAAGAGCAGTGACACTAAGGAACCCTCTATATTCTTAACTGTAAGAGCAGTGACACTATGGAACCCTCTATATACTGTAAGGGTTCTATTACATGGAGCGATTTTTAACGACTAACGATAAACCATCGCAAATTAATTTGTTTATTGTTGATATTAGGTAATTACACATGGACACTATGGAACTCTCCATATTCTTTACTGTAAGAGCAGTGACACTAAGGAACCCTCTATGTTCTTTACTGTAAGAGCAGTGACACTATGGAACCCTCTATATTATTTACTGTAAGAGCAGTGACACTAAGGAACCCTCTATGTTCTTTTCTGTAAGAGCAGTGACACTATGGAACCCTCTATATACTTAACTGTAAGAGCAGTGACACTATGGAACCTATATACTGTAAGGGTTCTATTACATGGAGCGATTTTTAACAATTAACGACTAACGATAAACGATCGCAAATTACTTTATTTATTGTTGATATAAGGTAATTACACTTACCAATGGCCGTTAGTGGCGATTGTTACTATGATGGTTATTGTGAACGTTACTATGATGGTTTCCTCCTTCTGATTCCAGCAAAACAATGAACAATCTGCAATTACACTGAACCCTTAAAGAAAAAATGCGGAACTTGAGCGAACGAACGGGGAATTATAGCCAATGATTAACGATAATTTTAGGTTTAAATCTAAATCAACGACCAACAACACACAAACAATTTTTCGATCAATTCTCGCCATTGCACAGGACGATTATTGTTTACATTAGAACGATATAACGATTTTTTGCACAAAAATTAGGGGAATGAGACTATGGAACTCTATATTATTTACTATAAGAGCAGTAAGACTATGGAACTCTATATATTCTTTACTATAAAAGCAGTGAGACTATGGAACTCTCTATATTCTTTACTGTAAGAACAGTGAGACTATGGAACTCTCTATATTCTTTACTGTAAGAGCAGTAAGACAATGGAACTCTCTATATTCTTTACTGTAAGAGCAGTGAGACTATGGAACTCTCTATCTTCTTTACTGTAAGAGCAGTGAGACTATGGAACTCTCTATATTCTTTACTAAAAGAGCAGTGAGACTATGGAACTCTCTATATTCTTTACTGTAAGAGCAGTGAGACTATGGAACTCTCTATATTCTTTACTAAAAGAGCAGTGAGACTATGGGACTCTCTATATTATTTACTGTAAGAGCAGTGACATTAAGGAACCCTCTATATTCTTTACTGTACGAGCAGTGAGACTATGGAACTCTTTATTATTTACTGTAAGAGCAGTGAGACTATGGAACTCTCTATATTCTTTACTATAAGAGCAGTGAGACTATGGAACTCTCTATATTATTTACTGTAAGAGCCGTGACACTATGGAACTCTCTATATTCTTTACTGTAAGAGCAGTGACACTGTGGAACTCTATATATACTTTACTGTAAGATCAGAGAGACTATGGAACTCTATAATATTTACTGTAAGGGCAGTAAGGCTATAGAACTCTCTACTTTCTTTACTCGAGCATTTTTCCAGGGGACCCAAGTTCGGTAGAGGGAAGGTCATGTGGAAACTTGTCCACCTCAGAAAATGATGGAAACACCACGGAAATGGACAAGAAACAGCAGGGGCTGCATGCATGCCTCTGAGGCTGCCCAACGGCACCATTCTGCCTAATTCTGTGAAACAGCCTGGTTAAAACAGAGGTAGGCATATGGACCACCCAAAAACTCAGCCTGACACAGCATGGCAGTGAGAACACAGGGAACCATTAAAACAGAGGCAGCATATGATGAACCACCCAAAAACTCAGCCTGACTTAGCATGGCGGTGAGGACACAGGGAACCATTAAAAGAGAGGTAGCATATAAACTACCCAAAAATTTAGCCTGACACGGTATGGCGGGGAGGACACAGAGAACCATTAAAAGTGAGGTAGCAAGTGAGCCTCCCACAAATTAGGTCTGACACAGCAAGGCGGTGAGGACACAGAGTTCCATTAAAGCAAAAGGTAGCATTTGAACCAACCCAAAATTTAGCCTGACACAGCATGGCGGTGAGAACACATGGAACCATTCAAACACCGGTAGCATATGGACCACCCAAACACTTAGCCGGATTATGGCTAGATTTAGCCTCACACCCTCATGCAGTTGTGCGTAAGAGGCATATCTTTGGAGGTAGGGACGAAGAATAACAATACAGTCTTCTTAAGAGGCCCCAGAATTTTATTAAAAAGACCTGGTCAATCCTGCCTTCAAAACGGCTACAACATCCAAAGAAGGTAGAAGGTGCTGGTGAAAGGACGGCAGAGGACACCCGTAAGATGGCATCCACACATAATATGGTTCGAAATGGACAAGACAAGGATGCTAAATTGAATTTGACTTTGAATTTGACTGTAGCAATTGGGGTAACATTTCCTGCATTATGTGACTCCCCACTTCTCCCCCCCCACCGCTGTTTCGACTTTGAATTTGACTGTAGCAGTTAGGGTAACATTCCCTACATCATGTGACTCCTCACTTCTCCCCCTACCGCTGTTTTGAGTTTGAATTTGTTTTTGAATTTGACTCTAGCAGTTGGGGTAACATTCCCTGCATCATGTGATTCCCCACTTCTCCCCCCTTCGATGTTTCGACTTTGAATTTGACTGTAGCAGTTGGGGTAACATTCCCTGCATCATGTGACTCCCCACTACTCTCCCCACCGCTGTTTTGAGTTTGAATTTGACTTTGAATTTGACTGTAGCAGTTGGGGTAACATTCCCTGCATCATGTGACTCCCCACTACTCTCCCCACCGCTGTTTTGAGTTTGAATTTGACTTTGAATTTGACTGTAGCAGTTGGGGTTAGTTTAACTGGTTGACTTGTGGAAATGCGCACAGATGCGGTGCACCTTGTTGAGCAAGACAGCCAAATTGGGGTAAGTTTTAAAGAACCGCACCAACACTAGGTTGAAGATGGGGGCCAGGCATGGTACATATGTGAGGCTGCCAAGTTGCATAGTGGCCACCAGGTTCCGCCCCTTGTTACACGCAACCAAGCTCACTGCTAATTACACAGGGTAATACAATACACAGGGTAATTAGCAGTGAGCTTGGATATGGCTGCAATAAGAAATAAAGAAATAAAAAAATTAATAAATGTCAACCTGTCAGCGCTATATAGTAACTGATGATGCCACCAGCTGCACTGAAGACCCGCTCTGACAAGACGTAGGGGCAGGGCAGCCCAGCACCAGCCAGCAGTCTGGAGTCTGACTTTGAGCATAGTGGAGGTGAAGAGGTGGGTGTATTGCGGGAGACGCTCAGACTTAGGGTGGTATTACACGGGCCGATGGGGGCCCGATAATACCTGTAAACGAGCAGCGATCTGCTAGATCGTTGCTCATTTACTTGGCCTATTACACAGCCCGATAATCGTTAAACAAGGGCTGCAGGGACATCGTTACCAATGTCCTTGCAGCCTTTGTTTAAACTGTATACATACCTTATCCATGGTCCAGGGTTCCTCTTCTTCTTAACTTCTCCCCGGGTCCGCGCACTTCAGCTTCACAGCGGCTTGTCTCTGCTGACAGGCCGCTCGGCCAATCACTGGCTGCAGCGGTTCCGGCCTGTGATTGGCCGAGGGGCCTGTCAGCTGACACAGGCCGCTGAGAAGCCAGAGCACACGGGACCCGGTAAGAAGCTCTGAGGAAGAGGGACCATGGATTAGGTATGTATTCTTCTTTGCTAATCGTCAGCGTCGGCCGCGCACCGCTATTACACGTAGCGGTGCACGGTCGGCGCCCGACGATTATAGGTCTGAACTTATATCAACAATCAGCCGATGACAACGATCATCGGCTGATCGTTGTCTTTAGTACACGGAACGGTAATCGGCCAAATCGGGCCCATTTGGCCGATTATCGTTCCGTGTAATAGTACCCTTACTCAGACTACTTTTGGAGGTAGTCGTATAAAGTCTGTGTGTAAGTGCAGCTATATGGTGTATGCACCTCCCACACAGGGCAATTAGCAGTGAGCTTGGATATGCCCACAGTAAGAAATACAGAAATAAGAAAATATACTGGTGGTCAGGTCCCACTAGTTTTTGGGGGGCTGTGGGATACAATCCAGTAGTGGCTGCACCTATATACACTCTGTGACACCCCCTTACATTGTGCAAGCAGTAGTGAACTTAGATAGGCCTTGTGTAAGAAATACAGAAATCAGGAAATATAGAAGAGGTCCCAATATACTAGTACTGAGCACTTCTTAGGGGTGTGTATGCAACACCTAACGTCCCCTTTCTGCCAGCAGCCGGTCACCACAGTGTGCTGGTGAAATCATGGTAGCTGCACTGCAACTCCCAGCCAGCAGTCTGTAGTAATAGTATTAATAAAAGCTTTTAAGCCCTGAAAAGGTCTGTGTGTTTGTATTGCTGGTATATACCCTGCCTACTGGAAGGCTATATCCTACACTGACACTCTCCCTGACCAGCAGCAGCTCTGTCCCTGATCTCTCACAGCATGCGTCTGAAGCCAGCACTGCCCCCGCCCAGTTTTATATGGCAGGGTCATCTGATCTGGCCAACCAATCGCTGCTATCGACATGTATGGGTCCCACGTCATCGCAGGATGTACCAAAGAGTCTCCTGCATGTTTATTGGCTGAGAAATAGCGCCCAAACTTACAGGAAACGGATGATGAGATTTCCTCGAGTATCGCGAGATACTCGTCCGAGTAACGAGAACCATCGAGAACCCTAATATTAGATCGAGTACCAAGCTCGGACCAGCATGCTCTCTCATCACTAATTCCTGTATATAGGGGAGCAGTATTATAGTAGTATATTCCTGTATATAGGAGCAGTATTATAGGAGTTATATCCCTGTATATAGGAGCAGTATTATAGTAGTATATTCCTGTATATAGGAGCAGTATTATAGTAGTTATATTCCTGTATATAGGAGCAGTATTATAGTAGTATATTCCTGTATATAGGAGCAGTATTATAGGAGTTATATTCCTGTATATAGGGGGCAGTATTATAGTAGTTATATTCCTGTATATAGGAGCAGTATTATAGTAGTTATATTCCTGTATATAGGGGGCGGTATTATAGTAGTTATATCCCTGTATATAGGAGCAGTATTATAGTAGTTATATTCCTGTGTATAGGGGCAGTATTATAGTAGTTATATTCCTGTATATAGGAGCAGTATTATAGTAGTATATTCCTGTATATAGGAGCAGTATTATAGTAGTTATATTCCTGTATATAGGAGCAGTATTATAGTAGTATATTCCTGTATATAGGGGGCAGTATTATAGTAGTTATATCCCTGTATATAGGAGCAGTATTATAGTAGTTATATCCCTGTATATAGGAGCAGTATTATAGTAGTTATATTCCTGTATATAGGGAGCAGTATTATAGTAGTTATATTCCTGTATATAGGAGCAGTATTATAGTAGTTATATTCCTGTATATAGGAGCAGTATTATAGTAGTTATATTCCTGTATATAGGAGCAGTATTATAGTAGTTATATTCCTGTATATAGGAGCAGTATTATAGTAGTTATATTCCTGTATATAGGAGCAGTATTATAGTAGTTATATCCCTGTATATAGGAGAAGTATTATAGTAGTATATTCCTGTATATAGGAGCAGTATTATAGTAGTTATATCCCTGTATATAGGAGCAGTATTATAGTAGTATGTTCCTGTATATAGGGGCAGTATTATAGTAATATATCTCTGTATATAGGAGCAGTATTATAGTAGTATATTCCTGTATATAGGGGCAGTATTATAGTAATATATCTCTGTATATAGGAGCAGTATTATAGTAGTTATGCGGTTCAGGGAAGAAACAGGATATGTCTGTGCTCACATGTCTGGACCCTATGTCTTCCCCATTCTGTGAGAGCAGCAATGGTAAGTGTAATACCATATCCATACTTGTGTCGTTTGGGGGCAGCCTTCCCCGCCGGTGGTGCTGGCTGGGTTTTGGTGGGGCTTTTTGGGTCTGGTCCTGTGACATTGGGGTTGCAGGGCCGTTCCATGGCCTCCCTTCCCTGCTGGTGCACGCTTTGCGGGGTTGGCGGTCGCTGACCGACACGGTGTGGAGTTAGCGTAGGGACCCGTGTGGACCAGAGGACCTGCGCGGTGGTACACGGGGCAATATGGCTTGATCAATTCATATACAGACACTCTGGTGTTGATTTTTAATATAGGCCTAGCGGCATTAGTATCAGCCATAGATGGGATGTGCAGCCGTTCCACTCTCTCCAGTTCGTGTATTATAGTAGTTATATTCCTGTATATAGGAGCAGTATTATAGTAGTTATATCCCTGTATATAGGAGCAGTATTATAGTAGTTATATTCCTGTATATAGGAGCAGTATTATAGTAGTTATATCCCTGTATATAGGAGCAGTATTATAGTAGTATATTCCTGTATATAGGAGCAGTATTATAGTAGTTATATTCCTATATATAGGAGCAGTATTATAGTAGTTATATTCCTGTATATAGGAGCAGTATTATGGTAGTTATATTACTGTATATAGGAGCAGTATTATAGTAGTTATATTCCTGTATATAGGAGCAGTATTATAGTAGTATATTCCTGTATATAGGGGGCGGTATTATAGTAGTTATATTCCTGTATATAGGAGCAGTATTATAGTAGTATATTCCTGTATATAGGAGCAGTATTATAGTAGTTATATTCCTATATATAGGAGCAGTATTATAGTAGTTATATTCCTGTATATAGGAGCAGTATTATGGTAGTTATATTACTGTATATAGGAGCAGTATTATAGTAGTTATATTCCTGTATATAGGAGCAGTATTATAGTAGTATATTCCTGTATATAGGAGCAGTATTATAGTAGTTATATTCCTATATATAGGAGCAGTATTATAGTAGTTATATTCCTGTATATAGGAGCAGTATTATGGTAGTTATATTACTGTATATAGGAGCAGTATTATAGTAGTTATATTCCTGTATATAGGAGCAGTATTATAGTAGTATATTCCTGTATATAGGGACAGTATTATAGTAGTATATTCCTGTATATAGGGGGCGGTATTATAGTAGTTATATTCCTGTATATAGGAGCAGTATTATAGTAGTTATATTCCTATATATAGGAGCAGTATTATAGTAGTTATATTCCTGTATATAGGAGCAGTATTATGGTAGTTATATTACTGTATATAGGAGCAGTATTATAGTAGTTATATTCCTGTATATAGGAGCAGTATTATAGTAGTATATTCCTGTATATAGGGGCAGTATTATAGTAGTTATATTCTTGTATATAGGAGCAGTATTATAGTAGTATATTCCTGTATATAGGGGGCAGTATTATAGTAGTTATATTTCTGTATATAGGAGCAGTATTATAGTAGTTATATCCCTGTATATAGGGAGCAGTATTATAGTAGTATATTCCTGTATATAGGAGCAGTATTATAGTAGTTATATTCCTGTATATAGGAGCAGTATTATAGTAGTAGGTATATTCCTGTATATAGGAGCAGTATTATAGTAGTTATATCGCTGTGTATAGGAAGCAGTATTATAGTAGTATATTCCTGTATATAGGAGCAGTATTATAGTAGTTATATTCCTGTATATATGGGGGCAGTATTATAGTAGTATATTCCTGTATATAGGGGCAGTATTATAGTAGTATATTCCTGTATATAGGGGGCAGTATTATAGTAGTTATATCCCTGTATATAGGAGCAGTATTATAGTAGTTATATCCCTGTATATAGGGGAGCAGTATTATAGTAGTTATATACCTGTATATAGGAGCAGTATTATAGTAGTTATATCCCTGTATATAGGGGAGCAGTATTATAGTAGTTATATACCTGTATATAGGAGCAGTATTATAGTAGTTATATTCCTGTATATAGGAGCAGTATTATAGTAGTTATATTCCTGTATATAGGAGCAGTATTATAGTAGTTATATTCCTGTATATAGGAGCAGTATTATAGTAGTTATATCCCTGTATATAGGGGAGCAGTATTATAGTAGTTATATACCTGTATATAGGAGCAGTATTATAGTAGTTATATTCCTGTATATAGGAGCAGTATTATAGTAGTTATATTCCTGTATATAGGAGCAGTATTATAGTAGTTATATTCCTGTATATAGGAGCAGTATTATAGTAGTTATATTCCTGTATATAGGGGGCAGTATTATAGTAGTATATCCCTGTATATAGGGGGCAGTATTATAGTAGTTATATTCCTGTATATAGGAACAGTATTATAGTAGTATATATCCCTGTATATAGGAGCATTATTATAGTAGTTATATTCCTGTATATAGGAGCAGTATTATAGTAGTTATATCCCAGTATATAGGAGCAGTATTATAGTAGTTATATTCCTGTATATAGGAGCAGTATTATAGTAGTATATTCCTGTATATAGGAGCAGTATTATAGTAGTATATTCCTGTATATAGGAGCAGTATTATAGTAGTTATATTCCTGTATATAGGAGCAGTTTTATAGTAGTAGGTATATTCCTGTATATAGGAGCAGTATTGTAGTAGGTATATTCCTGTATATAGGAGCAGTATTGTAGTAGACTGGATGTGCTATACGTTTGGCTATGGCGGCTGTGACACCCTTTGATGATACTCGGTAATGGTTGGAGATGAGAGGATGATGATATAATGAGGCCGGTGATTAGTCATCCTCTCAGAGTCAGGTGAAGGTTTACCATCTTGTATCGGCTTCTCCCTCATGTAGCAGTCACTTGTGGTCATACTCGCTGTGTGCTTAATAAGCCTATTTATCCGGTCACGCTCGGTGCACCTCTCGTACCTTCTATGGAGATTGTGGCGCTGTGTATAATCTGTCGCTTCTTATGGTAATGATGATAATTAGTGCTGGTCATTCGCTAACAGACACTTATTAACTCTTCCTCCCCCTGTCTCCAGCTATTAGGGTAACCTCCCTGACTAAACCAGTCAGGGCAGATTCTTAAAGGGCCGGCGCAGTCGTGTATAAATAAAGCGTATTCATTCTCTGATGAAACATCCTGCAAGATACTAAAACACTTTGTGCTTCAGTTCTTTCTGTCAGACAGTCTAACACCGGGAATCCATGTCCTCAATGGATATCTCTGACAGATGCGGGTTTGTTACACTTGTATCCAGTCATCTCTATGATATGATGAGTGCAGAAAGGAGATAGAGAGGACTGTGCAGCTGTAACTGTATGACCGCACAGTTCTCTCTATGATCATAGAGATGAGTGCAGGGAGGGGATAGAGAGGACTGTGCAGCTGTAACTGTATGACCGCACAGTTCTCTCTATGATCATAGAGATGAGAGCAGGGAGGGGATAGAGAGGACTGTGCAGCTGTAACTGTATGTCCGCACAGTTCTCTCTATAATCATAGAGATGAGAGCAGGGAGGGGATAGAGAGGACTGTGCAACTATATCTGTATGACCGCACAGTTCTCTCTATAATCATAGAGATGGGTGCAGGAAGGGGATAGAGAGGACTGTGCAGCTGTAACCGTATGACCGCACAGTCCTGTCTATGATCATAGAGATGGGTGCAGGGAGGGGATAGAGAGCACTGTGCAGCTGTAACTGTATGACCCCACAGTTCTCTCTATGATCATAGAGATGGGTGCAGGAAGGGGATAGAGAGGACTGTGCAGCTGTATCTAAATGACTGCACAGTTCTATGATCACAGAGATGAGTGCAGGGAGGGGATAGAGAGGACTGTGCAGCTCTATCTGTATGGTGTAAAAATGCTTTGTCCCTCTGATCCTGATCCCTTAGATGGTGTCTTCGCTCTTATACAGCCACACATTTACCCTAACACTGGTGAGGACATAGGACTCCGGCCAAAAAAGCATAAATCCATGATAAATGGTCAGGACCTGTAGAGCAGGGGTCCTCAATGTGGGGGGGAGTGCACAGGGGGGCTATATACTACTGGGGGAGCGCACAGGGGCTATATACTACTGGGAGAGCGCACAGGGGGCTATATACTACTGGGGGAGCGCACAGGGGGGCTATATACTACTGGGGGAGCGCACAGGGGGATATATACTACTGGGGGGAGCACACAGGGGGCTATATACTACTGGGGGAGCGCACGGGGGCTATATACTACTGGGGGGAGCGCACAGGGGGGCTATATATTACTGGGGGAGCGCACAGGGGGGCTATATACTACTGGGGGAGAGGGCACAGGGGCTATATACTACTGGGGGAGCGCACAGGGGGGCTATATACTACTGGGGGAGCGCACAGGGGGCTATATACTACTGGGGGGAGCACACAGGAGGCTATATACTACTGGGGGAGCGCACGGGGGCTATATACTACTGGGGGAGTGCACAGGGGGGCTTAATACTACTGGGGGGGCGCACAGGGGGCTATATACTACTTAGGGGAGCGCACAGGGGCTATATACTACTGGGGGAGCGCACAGGGGGCCTATATACTACTGGGGGAGCGCACAGGGGCTATATACTACTGGGAGAGCGCACAGGGGGGCTATATACTACTAGGGTAGAGGGCTCAGGGGGGCTATATACTACTGGGGGGAGCGCACAGGGGGGCTATATATTACTGGGGGAGCGCACAGGGGGGCTATATACTACTGGGGAAGAGGGCACAGGGGCTATATACTACTGTGGGAGAGGGCACAGGGGGGCTATATACTACTGTGGGAGAGGGCACAGGGGGGCTATATACTACTGTAGGAGAGGACACAGGGGCTATATACTACTGGGGGAGCGCACAGGGGAGCTATATGCTACTGGGGGAGCGCACAGGGGGCTATATACTACTGGGGGGAGCGCACAGGGGGCTATATACTACTGGGGGAGCGCACAGGGTGATATATACTACTGGGGGAGCGCACAGAGGGCTATATACTACTGGGGGAGCGCACAGGGGCTATATACTACTGAAGGAGCGCACAGGGGGGCTATATACTACTGGGGGAGAGGGCACAGGGGCTATATACTACTGGGGTAGCGCACAGGGGGCTATATACTACTGGGGGAGCGCACAGGGGGCTATATACTACTGGGGGAGCGCACATGGGGCTATATACTACTGGGGGAGCGCACAGGGGGGCTTAATACTACTGGGGGAGCGCACAGGGGGCTATATGCTACTGGGGGAGCACACGGGGGGCTATATACTACTGGGAGAGAGCACAGGGGGGCTATATACTACTGGGGGAGCGCACAGAAGGCTATATAGTACTAGGGGAGCACACAGGGGGGCTATATACTACTGGGGGAGTGCAGAGGGGGGCTATATACTACTGGGGGAGTGCACAGGGGGCTATATACTACTGGGGGAGCGCACAGAAGGCTATATAGTACTAGGGGAGCACACAGGGGGGCTATATACTACTGGGGGAGTGCAGAGGGGGGCTATATACTACTGGGGGAGTGCACAGGGGGCTATATACTACTGGGGGAGCACACAGGGGGCTATATACTACTGGGGGAGCTATATACTACTGGGGGAGCACACAGGGGGCTATATACTACTGGGGGAGCACACAGGGGGGCTATATACTACTGGGGGAGCACACAGGGGGGCTATATACTACTGGGGGAGCACACAGGGGGGCTATATACTAATGGGGGAGCACACAGGGGGGCTATATACTACTGGGGGAGCACACAGGGGGGCTATATACTACTGGGGGAGTGCACAGGGGGCTATATACTACTGGGGGAGCACACGGGGGGCTATATACTACTGGGAGAGCGCACAGGGGGGCTATATACTACTGGGGGAGCGCACAGAAGGCTATATAGTACTAGGGGAGCCCACAGGGGGGCTATATACTACTGGGGGAGCGCAGAGGGGGGCTATATACTACTGGGGGAGTGCACAGGGGGCTATATACTACTGGGGGAGCACACAGGGGGCTATATACTACTGGGGGAGCTATATACTACTGGGGGAGCACACAGGGGGCTATATACTACTGGGGGAGCACACAGGGGGGCTATATACTACTGGGGGAGCACACAGGGGGGCTATATACTACTGGGGGAGCACACAGGGGGGCTATATACTAATGGGGGAGCACACAGGGGGGCTATATACTATTGGGGGAGCACACAGGGGGGCTATATACTACTGGGGGAGTGCACAGGGGGCTATATACTACTGGGGGAGCACACAGGGGGCTATATACTACTGGGGGAGCACACAGGGGGGCTATATACTAATGGGGGAGCACACAGGGGGGCTATATACTACTGGGGGAGCACACAGGGGAGCTATATACTACTGGGGGAGTGCACAGGGGGCTATATACTACTGGGGGAGCACACAGGGGGCTATATACTACTGGGGGAGCACACAGCTGGCTATATAAGGGCTGTTTTCCCACTAATAAGCAGCAATTCTGTATGTAAATAGTTCAACAACGTTTGTGAAACGTTAACAAAACATGTTCCCTACTGATGTTCAGCTCGGCCCTTCACCTGACAATAGACCCCGGTTAGTGACCTTCACTAAAAGTTGTTGAGTACCCCTGCTGTAGAGACTCCTTCCTATCAGACTTATTGATCACTATTCCCTCTTCATGGCCGCTTCTGATTGGCAAAAGAAAAGAAAAAAAGCAAAATCTTAAAATCTTTCCCCTCTAAAAGAATCAAAGTTGTTTAAGGTGCCCTCACACACACCGGATCCGCAGCAGATCCGCAGCAGAACCGCAGCAGAAATGCACTGCCATACGGTGTGTGTGAAGCTACCCTAAAAAAAACCCAGAAGAAAGAATAGGTGAGAAGTGTCCAGGGAGGGAGGAAGAGCGGGAGATGACCAGGTCATTGCTGTCATTGTGTATACCATATATATTGGTGTATATAAATCTATACCGTATATATTGGTCTATATGTATCTGTATATACTGTATATATTGGTGTATATGTATCTATATATTTACCATATATATTGGTGTATATGTATCTTTATATACTGTTTATAATGGTGTATATATATCTATATATACATACCTATAGATTGGTGTATAGGTATCTATATATATACCTTATACATTGGTGTATATTTATCTATGTACTGTATATATTGGTGTATATGTATCTATATGTACCGTATATATTGGTGTATTTGTATCTATATATACCGTTTATATTGGTTTATGTATCTATATGTACCGTATATATTGGTGTATGTGTATCTATATGTTCCGTATATATTGGTGTATTTGTATCTATATATATATACCGTATATATTGGTGTATATGTATCTATATGTACTGTATATATTGGTGTATATGTATCTATATGTACTGTATATATTGGTGTATATGTATCTATATGTACTGTATATATTGGTGTATATGTATCTATATGTACTGTATATATTGGTGTGTTTGTATCTATATATACCGTATATAGTGGTGTATAAGTATCTATATATACCGTATATATTGGTGTATGTATCTATATGTACTGTATATATTGGTGTATATGTATCTATATATACCCTATATAATGGTGTATATGTATCTATATACTATATATTTGGTGTCTCCGATCTATAGCTTTATGGTAACCGGTTATTTATCTCAATTTAAAATGACAACTAAGAGAAGCAATGCAGAGCTGATCACCGATCTGGTCCTGAAGGGGTTAATGATGGCGGCTACAAATGTGCATCCGGACCGGGCGTCAGACCAAGCGACAACAACAACACGAAGCATCAGGAGCGAAATCCCAACATGTAAACAAAGCCTGGACACAGTCGTCTCTGGCGGCCGCCCACTCAGCTCTGCTGCATCTCTTCCCTTCTATCCTCCAATAACTCCAGAACTCTATCATCTCCCATCACCTCCCAGGAATAGAACCCCAGAATGACAGTGAGGACCGACACACATGAAACAGGAGGGAGGAATGGGATCAGTGGGGGCGCCGCACTCTCCTGCTCTCTGCCGCCATCTGGGGGAGAGATGAGGATATCAGAGATACGACCATATACTGAAGAAATCTCCAGCCCAATATAACAGAATAGTGAGTGCAGCTCTGGTGGATGAGACATGATGTAACAGCAGAATAGTGAGTGCAGCTCTGGTGGATGAGACATGATGTAACAGCAGAATAGTGAGTGCAGCTCTGGTGGATGAGACATGATGTAATAGCAGAATAGTGAGTGCAGCTCTGGAGGATGAGACATGATGTAACAGCAGAATAGTGAGCACAGCTCTGGAGGATGAGACACCATGTAACAGCAGAATAGTGAGTGCAGCTCTGGAGGATGAGACGTGATGTAACAGCAGAATAGTGAGCACAGCTCTGGAGGATGAGACATGATGTAACAGCAGAATAGTGAGTGCAGCTCTGGAGGATGAGACATGATGTAACAGCAGAATAGTGAGTGCAGCTCTGGAGGATGAGACGCCCATGTAACAGCAGAATGGTGAGTGCAGCTCTGGAGGATGAGACATGATGTAACAGCAGAATAGTGAGTGCAGCTCTGGTGGATGAGACATGATGTAACAGCAGAATAGTGAGTGCAGCTCTGGTGGATGAGACATGATGTAATAGCAGAATAGTGAGTGCAGCTCTGGAGGATGAGACATGATGTAACAGCAGAATAGTGAGTGCAGCTCTGGTGGATGAGACATGATGTAACAGCAGAATAGTGAGTGCAGCTCTGTAGGATGAGACATGATGTAACAGCAGAATAGTGAGTGCAGCTCTGGAGGATGAGACACCATGTAACAGCAGAATAGTGAGCACAGCTCTGGAGGATGAGACATGATGTAACAGCAGAATAGTGAGTGCAGCTCTGGAGGATGAGACCTGATGTAACAGCAGAATAGTGAGTGCAGCTCTGGAGGATGAGACCTGATGTAACAGCAGAATAGTGAGTGCAGCTCTGAAGGATGAGACATGATGTAACAGCAGAATACTGAGTGCAGCTCTGGAGGATGAGACATGATGTAACAGCAGAATAGTGAGTGCAGCTCTGGAGGATGAGACACGATGTAACAGCAGAATAGTGGATGCAGCTTTGGGGGATGAGACATGATGTAACAGCAGAATAGTGAGTGCAGCTCTGGAGGATGAGACATGATGTAACAGCAGAATAATGAGTGCAGTTCTGGAGGATGAGACATGATGTAACAGCAGAATAGTGAGCGCAGCTCTGGAGGATGAGACATGATGTAACAGCAGAATAGTGAGTGCAGCTCTGGAGGATGAGACGCCCATGTAACAGCAGAATGGTGAGTGCAGCTCTGGTGGATGAGACATGATGTAATAGCAGAATAGTGAGTGCAGCTCTGGTGGATGAGACATGATGTAACAGCAGAATAGTGAGTGCAGCTCTGGAGGATGAGACATGATGTAACAGCAGAATAGTGAGCACAGCTCTGGAGGATGAGACACCATGTAACAGCAGAATAGTGAGTGCAGCTCTGGAGGATGAGACACCATGTAATAGCAGAATAGTGAGCGCAGCTCTGGAGGATGAGACATGATGTAAGAGCAGAATAGTGAGTGCAGCTCTGGAGGATGAGACATGATGTAAGAGCAGAATAGTGAGTGCAGCTCTGGAGGATGAGACCTGATGTAACAGCAGAATAGTGAGTGCAGCTCTGGAGGATGAGACATAGCAGAATAGTGAGTGCAGCTCTGGAGGATGAGACATGATGTAACAGCAGAATAGTGAGTGCAGCTCTGGAGGATGAGACATGATGTAACAGCAGAATAGTGAGTGCAGCTCTGGGGGATGAGACATGATGTAACAGCAGAATAGTAAGTGCAGCTCTGGAGGATGAGACATGATGTAACAGCAGAATAGTGAGTGCAGCTCTGGAGGATGAGACAGGGTTTAAGAGCAGAATAGTGAGTGTAGCTCTGGAGGATGAGACAGGATGTAACAGCAGAATAATGAGTGCAGCTCTGGAGGAGGATACATGATGTAAAAGCAGAATAGTGAGTGCAGCTCTGGAGGAGGAGACATGATGTAACAGCTGAATAGTGAGTGCAGCTCTGGAGGATGAGGCATGATGTAACAGCAGAATAGTGAGTGCAGCTCTGGAGGATGAGACATGATGTATTGTCAGGTATACTGAGTATTTGCCTATAGATGATACAATAATTCTCCAGAAGTCTCTGTGGTGATGCAGAGCCGCTCGTGCTCCATCAGTGTCCGGTGTGAACAGGCGTCTACACATTTATAAGGAGCCAAATCCCGGAAAGAAATCCTCACAATGAAATGTTCCGATGCAAATAAGTGATCAATCAATGTCCAGGGAGCGCGGGGCGAACAATGGCTCCAATTACAGCCAAGCGTACACTACAGCCCCCACTACATCTGTAATCATCTCCGCACATTAATGGCGTCTGGTCGGGTGAGATTGTGGCCGCAGGAGCAAAGGGTCCCTGTCATATAACCAATTCAAGAATGGGAGGGAATGGGGCAAACTGGGAGGGAAGGGGACAAACTGGGAGGGAAGGGGGAAAACTGGGAGGGAATGGGACAAACTGGAAGGGAATGGGACAAACTGGAAGGGAAGGGGGAAAACTGGAAGGGAAGGGGGGAAACTGGGAGGGAAAGGGGGAAAACTGGGAGGAACTGGGGCAAACTGGGAGGGAAGGGGCATAATGGGAGGAAATGGGGCAAACTGGGAGGGAATGGGGCAAACTGGGAGGGAATGGGGAGAACTGGGAGGGAAAGGGGGAAAACTGGGAGGGAATTGGGCAAACTGGGAGGGAATGGGACAAACTGGAAGGGAAGGGGGAAAACTGGGAGGGAATGGGACAAACTGGAAGGGAAGGGGGGAAACTGGGAGGGAATGGGACAAACTGGAAGGGAAGGGAGCATAATAGGAGGGAAGGGGGAAAACTGGGAGGGAAAGGGGCATAATGGGAGGAAATGGGGCAAACTGGGAGGGAATGGGGCATAATGGGAGGGAATGGGGAGAACTGGGAGGGAAAGGGGCATAATGGAAGGGAAAGGGGCATAATGGGAGGAAACGGGGCAAACTGGGAGGGAAAGAGCATAATGGGAGGAAATGGGGCAAACTGGGAGGGAAGGGGGCAAACTGGGAGGGAAGGGGCAGAATGGGAGGGAAGGGGCAGAATGGGAGGGAAGGGGGCAAACTGGGAGGAAATGGGGCAAACTGGAAGGAAGGGGGCATAATGGGAGGGAAATTGGCATAATGGGAGGGAAGGGGGAAAACTGGGAGGGAATGGGACAAACTGGGAGGGAAGGGGGCATATTGGGAGGGAAGGGGGAAAACTGGGAGGGAAAGGGGCATAATCGGAGGGAAGGGGGAAAACTGGGAGGGAATGGGGCAAACTGGGAGGGAATGGGGCATGATGGGAGGGAAAGGGGCATAATGGGAGGAAATGGGGCAAACTGGGATGGAAGGGGCAAACTGGGAGGGAAGGGGCAGAATGGGAGGGAAGGGGGCAGAATGGGAGGAAATGGGGCAGGATGGGAGTGAATGGGGCAAACTGGGAGGAAATGGGGCAAACTGGGAGGAAATGGGGCAAACTGGGAGGGAAAGGGGAAAACTGGGAGGGAAAGGGGCATAATGGGAGGAAATGAGGCAAACTGGGAGGGAATGGGGCAAACTGGGAGGGAATGGGGAGAACTCGGAGGGAAAGGGGTACACTGGGAGGGAAAGGGGCAGAATGGGAGGGAAAGGGGCAGAATGGGAGGTAATGGGGCAAACTGGGATTGAAGGGGGAAAACTGGGAGGGAAGGGGGCAGAATGTGAGGAAATGGGGCAGGATGGGAGTGAATGGGGCAAACTGGGAGGGAATTGGGCAGATTCAGAGAGAATGCGTCAGAATGAGAGGAAATTTGATAGAATAGGTGGGAATGGGGCAGAATGGGAATGTGTGGGGCAGAATGGGAGAGAATTGGGTATAATAGGAGGGATTGGGGCAAGATGGGAAGGAATTGGACAGAATAGAATAAAATGGGCCAGAATGGGGAATAAAGGGAGGGAATGGGAGAGAATAGGAGTGAATGGGGCAAAATGGGAGAGAATGGGGCAGAATAGGAGTGGATGGGGCAGAATGGGAGGGAATTTGGAAGAATTGAAGGGAATGGGTAAGAATAGTAAGAAATGGGACAGAATGGGAGGGTGTGGGGCAGAATGGGAGGGTCAGGGGCAGAATGGGAGGGTCAGGGGCAGACAGGGTCAGCATAGGAAAGGTGGGAAGGAAAAGCAGAGGGAATGGTGGGAAGCAACAGGAATTAATGGGAAGGAATGAACTGGGACTGGGAAGGGACTGAATGAGAGAGGATAAGAAAGGACAAAATGGGACAGGATTACAGAATGCAGAAAGGAATAGAACTGGGATAGAGTGTAAAGGAATGGGAGGGGGAGATGGAAATGAATGGGGAACAATGGGATTAAATGGCAGAGGACTGAAAGGAATGGAAAACAAAGGGAGAAAGAAGAAAATGGAATGGCACTAAGAGATGGAAGGAAGGAAGGAATGGGACTAAGAGATGGTCAGAAGGAATGGGACTAAGAGATGGAAGGAAGGAAGGAAGGAATGGGACTAAGAGATGGTCGGAAGGAATGGGACTAAGAGATGGAAGGAAGGAAGGAAGGAAGGAAGGAAGGAATGGGACTAAGAGATAGTCGGAAGGAATGGGACTAAGAGATGGTCGGAAGGAATGGGACTAAGAGATGGTCGGAAGGAATGGGACTAAGATGGTCGGAAGGAATGGGACTAAGAGATGGTCGGAAGGAATGGGACTAAGAGATGGTCGGAAGGAATGGGACTAAGAGATGGTCAGAAGGAATGGCACTAAGAGATGGAAGGAAGGAATGGGACTAAGAGAGGGTCGGAAGGAATGGGACTAAGAGATGGAAGGAAGGAAGGAAGGAAGGAATGGGACTAAGAGATGGTCGGAAGGAATGGGACTAAGAGATGGAAGGAAGGAATGGGACTAAGAGATGGTCAGAAGGGATGGGACTAAGAGAGGGTCAGAAGGAATGGGACTAAGAGATGGTCGGAAGGAATGGGACTAAGAGATAGTGAGAAGGAATGGGACTAAGAAATAGTTAGAAGGAATGGGACTAAGAGAGGGTCAGAAGAATGGGACTAAGAGATGGTCAGAAGGAATGGGACTAAGAGATGGAAGGAAGGAAGGAAGGAAGGAAGGAAGGAATGGGACTAAGAGATGGTCGGAAGGAATGGGACTAAGAGATGGTCGGAAGGAATGGGACTAAGATGGTCGGAAGGAATGGGACTAAGAGATGGAAGGAAGGAATGGGACTAAGAGATGGTCAGAAGGAATGGGACTAAGAGATGGTCGGAAGGAATGGGACTAAGATGGTTGGAAGGAATGGGACTAAGAGATGGTTGGAAGGAATGGGACTGAGAGATGGTCAGAAGGAATGGGACTAAGAGATGGTCAGAAGGAATGGGACTAAGAGATGGTCAGAAGGAATGGGACTAAGAGAGGGTCAGAAGGAATGGGACTAAGAGAGGGTCAGAAGGAATGGGACTAAGAGAGGGTCTGAAGGAATAAGACTAAGAGATGGTCGGAAAGGAATGGAACTAAGAGATGGTCGGAAGGAATGGGACTAAGAGATGGTCGGAAGGAATGGGACTAAGAGATGGTCGGAAGGAATGGGACTAAGAGAGGGTCAGAAGGAATGGGACTAAGAGATGGTCAGAAGTAATGGGACTAAGAGAGGGTCAGAAGGAATAGGACTAAGAGATGGTCGGAAGGAATGGGACTAAGAGAGGGTCAGAAGGAATGGGACTAAGAGATGGTCAGAAGGAATGGGACTAAGAGATGGTCGGAAGGAATGAGACTAAGAGAGGGTCAGAAGGAATGGGACTAAGAGAGGGTCAGAAGGAATGGGACTAAAAAATGGTCAGAAGGAATGGGACTAAGAAATGGTCAGAAGGAATGGGACTAAGAGATGGTCTGAAGGAATAAGACTAAGAGATGGTCGGAAGAAATGGAACTAAGAGATGGTCGGAAGGAATGGGACTAAGAGATGGTCGGAAGGAATAGGACTAAGAGAGGGTCAGAAGGAATGGGACTAAGAGAGGGTCAGAAGGAATTGGACTAAGAGATGGTCAGAAGGAATGGGACTAAGAGAGGGTCGGAAGGAATGGGACTAAGAGATGGTCGGAAGGAATGGGACTAAGAGATGGTCGGAAGGAATAGGACTAAGAGATGGTCAGAAGGGATGGGACTAAGAGAGGGTCAGAAGGAATGGGACTAAGAGATGGTCGGAAGGAATGGGACTAAGAGATAGTGAGAAGGAATGGGACTAAGAAATAGTTAGAAGGAATGGGACTAAGAGAGGGTCAGAAGAATGGGACTAAGAGATGGTCAGAAGGAATGGGACTAAGAGATGGTCAGAAGTAATGGGACTAAGAGATGGTCAGAAGGAATGGGACTAAGAAATGGTCAGAAGGAATGGGACTAAGAAATGTCAGAAAGAATGGGACTAAGAAAGGGTCAGAAGGAATGGGACTAAGAGAGGGTCAGAAGGAATGGGACTAAGAAATGGTCAGAAGAATTGGGACTAAGAGAGGGTCAGAAGGAATGGGACTAAGATGGTCAGAAGGAATGGGACTAAGAGATGGTTGGAAGGAATGGGACTAAGAGATGGTCGGAAGGAAAGGGACTAAGAGATGGTCAGAAGGAATGGGACTAAGAGAGGGTCGGAAGGAATGGGACTAAGAGATGGTCGGAAGGAATGGGACTAAGAGATGGTCGGAAGGAATGGGACTAAGAGAGGGTCAGAAAGAATGGGACTAAAAGATGGTCGGAAGGAAAGGGACTAAGAGATGGTCGGAAGGAATGGGACTAAGAGATGGTCGGAAGGAATGGGACTAAGAGATGGTCGGAAGGAATGGGACTAAGAGATGGTCGGAAGGAATGGGACTAAGAGATGGTCGGAAGGAATGGGACTAAGAGATGGTCGGAAGGAATGGGACTAAGAGATGGTCGGAAGGAATGGGACTAAGAGAGGGTCGGAAGGAATGGGACTAAGAGATGGTCGGAAGGAATGGGACTAAGAGAGGGTCAGAAGGAATGGGACTAAGAGATGGTCGGAAGGAATAGGACTAAGAGATGGTCGGAAGGAATGGGACTAAGAGAGGGTCGGAAGGAATGGGACTAAGAGATGGTCGGAAGGAATGGGACTAAAGGGACTAAATGAGAAGGAAAGAAAATGATTGGAGGATTGTAAGGACTGAATAGGAAGGGATGTTACCGAATGAAAGAGGAGAGGAAGGAAATGGAGTAAAATGGAAAAGATTGGAAAGAATGGAAGAGTATAGGAAAGAATTAGATTCAACAGGAGAGGGTGGGAATGAATTGGCCTGAATGGAAAGGAATGAGAGAGGATGGAAAGAAATGGAAGCGGCTTGGGACTGAAAGGGAGAGAATGTGATGAAATAGAAAGCATTGGGAAAGGGTGAGAAGGAATGGAACCCAATGGGAGAGGATGAGAAGGAAAGGAATGAGACTAGATGGGAGAGGATGGGAAGGAAAGCAATGAAACTAGATGGGGGAGGATGGGAAGGAAAGCAATGAGACTAGATGGGAGAGGATGGGAAGGAAAGCAATGAGACTAGATGGGAGAGGATGGGAAGGAATGGAATCAGACTGAATGAAAGAGGATGGGAAGGAAAGGAACCCAATGGGAGAGGATGGGAAGGAAAGGAATAAGTCTGAATGGGAGAGGATGGGAAGGAAAGGAATCAGACTGAATGAAAGAGGATGGGAAGGAAAGGAACCCAATGGGAGAGGATGGGAAGGAAAGGAATAAGTCTGAATGGAAAGGAAAGAATGAGACTAGATGGGAGAGGATGGGAAGGAAAGGAATCAGATTAAATAGGAGAGGATGGGGAGGGATGGAACCCAATGGGAGAGGATGGGAAGGAAAGGAATCAGTCTGAATGGGAGAGGATGGGAAAAAATTGAACCCAGTGGGAGAGGATGGGAAGGAAAGGAATCAGTCTGAATGGGAGAGGATGGGAAGGAAAGGAATCAGACTGAATGAAAGAGGATGGGAAGGAAAGGAACCCAATGGGAGAGGATGGGAAGGAAAGGAATCAGTCTGAATGGGAGAGGATGGGAAAAAATTTAACCCAGTGGGAGAGGATGGGAAGGAAAGGAATCAGACTGAATGGGAGAGGATGGGAAGGAAAGGAATGAGACTAGATGGGGCAGGATGGGAAGGAAAGCAAATGAGACTAGATGGGAGAGGATGGGAAGGAAAGGAATCAGACTGAATAGGAGAGGATGGGGGGGAATGGAACCGAATAAGAAAGGATGGGAAGGAAAGGAATCAGTCTGAATGAAAGAGGATGGGAAGGAAAGGAACCCAATTGGAGAGGATGGGAAAGTGAGGAATGAGTCTGAATAGGAGAGGATGGGAAGGAAAGGAATCAGACTGAATGGGAGAGGATGGGAAGGAAAGCAATGAGACTAGATGGGAGAGGATGGGAAGGAAAGCAATAAGACTAGATGGGAGAGGATGGGAAGGAAAGCAATGAGACTAGATGGGAGAGGATGGGAAGGAAAGCAATAAGACTAGATGGGAGAGGATGGGAAGGAAAGGAATGAGACTAGATGGGAGAGGATGGGAAGGAAAGCAATGAGACTAGATGCGAGAGAATGGGAAGGAACAGAACCCAACAGGAGAGGATGGGAAGGAAAGGAATGAGACTAGATTGGAGAGGATGGGAACGAAAGGAATAAGTCTAAATGGGAGAGGATGGGAACAAAAGGAATAAGTCTAAATGGGAGAGGATGGGAAGGAAAGCAATGAGACTAGATGGGAGAGGATGGGAAGGAAAGGAATCAAATTAAATAGGAGAGGATGGGGAGGGATGGAACCCAATGGGAAAGGATGGGAAGGAAAGGAATCAGTCTGAATGGGAGAGGATGGGAAAAAAATTGAACTCAGTGGGAGAGGATGGGAAGGAAAGGAATCAGTCTGAATGGGAGAGGATGGGAAGGTAAGGAACCCAATGGGAGAGGATAGGAAGGTAAGGAATGAGACTAAATGGGAGAGGATGGGGAGGAAAGCAATGAGACTAAATGGGAGAGGATGGGGAGGAATGGAACCCAATGGGAGAGGATGGGAAGGAAAGGAATGAGTCTGAATGGGAGAGGATGGGAAGGAATGGAACCCAATGGGAGAGGATGGGAAAGAGAGTAATGAGTCTGAATGGGAGAGGATGGGAAGGAAAGGAATCAGACTGAATGGGAGAGGATGGGAAGGAAAGCAATGAGAATAGATGGGAGAGGAAAGGAAGGAACAGAACCCAACAGGAGAGGATGGGAAGGAAAGGAATGAGACTAGATTGGAGAGGATGGGAACGAAAGGAATAAGTCTAAATGGGAGAGGATGGGAAGGAAAGGAATGAGACTAGATGGGAGAGGATGGGAAGGAAAGCAATGAGACTAGATGGGAGAGGATGGGAAGGAAAGCAATGAGACTAGATGGGAGAGGATGGGAAGGAAAGCAATGAGACTAGATGTGAGAGGATGGGAAGGAAAGCAATAAGACTAGATGGAGAGGATGGGAAGGAACAGAACCCAACAGGAGAGGATGGGAAGGAATAGAATGAGACTAGGTTGGAGAGGATGGGAAGGAAAGCAATGAGACTAGATGGGAGAGGATGGGAAGGAAAGCAATGAGACTAGATGGGAGAGGATGGGAAGGAAAGGAATGAGACTAGATGGGAGAGGATGGGAAGGAATGGAACCCAACAGGAGAGGATGGGAAGGAAAGGAATGAGACTAGATGGGAGAGGATGGGAAGGAAAGCAATGAGACTAGATGGGAGAGGATGGGAAGGAAAGCAATGAGACTAGATGGGAGAGGATGGGAAGGAAAGCAATGAGACTAGATGGGAGAGGATGGGAAGGAAAGCAATGAGACTAGATGGGAGAGGATGGGAAGGAAAGCAATGAGACTAGATGGGAGAGGATGGGAAGGAAAGGAATGAGACTAGATGGGAGAGGATGGGAACGAAAGGAATAAGTCTAAATGGGAGAGGATGGGAACAAAAGGAATAAGTCTAAATGGGAGAGGATGGGAAGGAAAGCAATGAGACTAGATGCGAGAGGATGGGAAGGAAAGCAATGAGACTAGATGGGAGAGGATGGGAAGGAAAGGAATGAGACTAGATTGGAGAGGATGGGAACGAAAGGAATAAGTCTAAATGGGAGAGGATGGGAACAAAAGGAATAAGTCTAAATGGGAGAGGATGGGAAGGAAAGCAATGAGACTAGATGGGAGAGGATGGGAAAGGGTGGAACAATAGGAAAAGACTGGGAAATAAACCGGAATAGGAAAGAAACGGGATGGAATGACAGTGGATGGAAACAAATGGGACCAAATAGAAGATAGAAAGTTTTGGGCCAACAGGAGAACATGGGAAGGAATGAAAGAGGAGGGAAATGAATGATAAGAAAATGAGAGAGGATGGAAAAGAATGGAAGAGGATTGGATGGGTCAGAAGAGAATGGGGAGAAATCTGATGGGAGACAAGGATGGGATATGTAACTGGGGCGGATGAGTGTGATATAACGGGAATAGCTAGTAGGAGGGATCGTACAAAATGGGATGATGGAACAAAATGGGGGAGAACTGAACAGAATAAGATAATAATGGGAGAGAACTGGATACAATAGGGGAGAACTGAACAGAATAAGATAATAATGGGAGAGAACTGGATACAATAGTGGAGAACTGAACAGAATAAGATAATAATGGGAGAGAACTGGATACAATAGTGGAGAACTGAACGGAATAAGATAATAATGGGAGAGAACTGGATACAATAGTGGAGAACTGAACGAAATAAGATAATAATGGGAGAGAACTGGATACAATAGGGGAGAACTGAACGGAATAACATAATAATTAGAGAGAACTGGATACAATAGGGGAGAACTGAACGGAATAACATAATAATGGGAGAGAACTGGATACAATAGGGGAGAACTGAACAGAATAAGATAATAATGGGAGAGAACTGGATACAATAGGGGAGAACTGAACGGAATAAGATAATAATGGGAGAGAACTGGATACAATAGGGGAGAACTGAACGGAATAAGATAATAATGGGAGAGAACTGGATACAATAGTGGAGAACTGAACAGAATAAGATAATAATTAGAGAGAACTGGATACAATAGTGGAGAACTGAACGTAATAAGATAATAATGGGAGAGAACTGGATACAATAGGGGAGAACTGAACAGAATAAGATAATAATGGGAGAGAACTGGATACAATAGGGGAGAACTGAACGGAATAAGATAATAATGGGAGAGAACTGGATACAATAGGGGAGAACTGAACGGAATAACATAATAATTAGAGAGAACTGGATACAATAGGGGAGAACTGAACGGAATAACATAATAATGGGAGAGAACTGGATACAATAGGGGAGAACTGAACAGAATAAGATAATAATGGGAGAGAACTGGATACAATAGGGGAGAACTGAACAGAATAAGATAATAATGGGAGAGAACTGGATACAATAGGGGAGAACTGAACAGAATAAGATAATAATGGGAGAGAACTGGATACAATAGTGGAGAACTGAACAGAATAAGATAATAATTAGAGAGAACTGGATACAATAGTGGAGAACTGAACAGAATAAGATAATAATTAGAGAGAACTGGATACAATAGTGGAGAACTGAACGGAATAAGATAATAATGGGAGAGAACTGGATACAATAGGGGAGAACTGAACAGAATAAGATAATAATGGGAGAGAACTGGATACAATAGGGGAGAACTGAATAAGATAATAATGGGAGAGAACTGGATACAATAGGGGAGAACTGAACGGAATAAGATAATAATGGGAGAGAACTGGATACAATAGGGGAGAACTAAACAGAATAAGATAATAATGGGAGAGAACTGGATACAATAGGGGAGAACTGAACGGAATAAGATAATAATGGGAGAGAACTGGATACAATAGGGGAGAACTGAACGAAATAAGATAATAATGGGAGAGAACTGGATACAATAGGGGAGAACTGAATGGAATAAGATAATAATGGGAGAGAACTGGATACAATAGGGGAGAACTGGAAGAAGATGAGCGAGAATAGCATAGTATGGGAATGGATCCTGGAGAGGTAATGTATGAAACAAGGGCTGCAGGGACATCGGTAACGATGTCCCTGCAGCCCTTGCCTAATGATCATGGGGGCTGTGGAATAGGCCCAGTAACCGATCTAGCAGATTGGCGCTCGTTTACATGGTTGATCGGGCCCTGGAATAGGACCCTTAGACGGGGCAGGAAAGAGTGAAGAAAAGGAGGAAATGGGGCAGAATAAGCAAGATGGAAAGAATAGGGGAGAAGAGAAAGGAAGAGGATGGGAAGAAACCGGGATGAAAGGGAATGGGAAGGAATGGGATAAACTGGGAATGATTGGGGGAGGGAAGAGGATAGAGCGGGGGAAGGAGAGAACTGAACATAGAAAGGAATGGGAGGAAGAGGATGGGGATGAGGAGAGATGGAAGGATTAGGCAGAAATGTCAGATAAGGGGATAGAAAGCCTAAAGCTGGCGCCTCCTCCTCCTGAGCTCCAGAGCAGCATTCCCAGGGTCAGGTCATCAGTGGGATGTCAGATCTCTTCCCCTCCAGGATCTCTCCTCCATCTTGCCCCCCCCCCCCCCTACTGACGGCTATTTACCCTCCATTATCCCGCAGAACATTAGAGGAGTCTCTCGCAGAGAAGAGGATAGAAAGTCGATAGCGTCTGACGTCTGGTGGCTGCTAATTAATCCTCCCGAGATTCCGCCCATTGTCCTGGATTAGAATTCTGGATGTCAGGTGGAGGAGACGCTACGGCCGCTGTGGTCGATAGGGCAGAACCGTGAAATGATTGATCGGACGACCTGCCTCCATGTCGATCTTCAGTGGCCACAAGGATACGAGGGGGTCCAAAGTTTTCACTTCTTTTTCCAAGTTGGTGACAATTTTAGGCAATGGAGACTTCACGAAGCAAAGTAACAAAAGAGAAGAAGAGGAAGAAGGAGAAGATGGAAAACGGATCCGGAACACTACAAAGAGCATCAAAGTGCGTCCGAGCCGCAACAAGGAGATTAGATCCTTCAGCAGGAGTGACAGCCGCTCTCCGGAGACCCCGGCCCCCACAATGAAGGATGAGGCCTCCTGAGTATCATTACCAAGTACAACTTCAGGAGACGGACGCCGCACCCGCAAACGCCCCGCATCTGTAAATCATGGCCGGACGTTCATTAGAAACGTACACGGCCAGAATGTCTGTGAATTACAGACCCCCATTCTCCTGCTGGGGGCTCAGGACTGTGTTCACACTGAGCAGGAGACCCCCCCATCCTCCCTGTATCAGCACTGCGGGGGGCTCAGGACTGTGTTCACACTGAGCAGGAGAGACCCCCATCCTCCCTGTATCAGCACTGCGGGGGGCTCAGGACTGTGTTCACACTGAGCAGGAGAGACCCCCATCCTCCCTGTATCAGCACTGCGGGGGGCTCAGGACTGTGTTCACACTGAGCAGGAGAGACCCCCATCCTCCCTGTATCAGCACTGCAGGGGGCTCAGGGCCGTGTTCACACTGAGCAGGAGACCCCCCCATCCTCCCTGTATCAGCACTGCGGGGGGCTCAGGACTGTGTTCACACTGAGCAGAAGAGACCCCCATCCTCCCTGTATCAGCACTGCGGGGGGCTCAGGACTGTGTTCACACTGAGCAGAAGAGACCCCCATCCTCCCTGTATCAGCACTGCGGGGGGCTCAGGACTGTGTTCACACTGAGCAGGAGACCCCCCCATCCTCTCTGTATCAGCACTGCGGGGGGCTCAGGACTGTGTTCACACTGAGCAGGAGACCCCCATCCTTCCTGTATCAGCACTGTGGGGGGCTCAGGACTGTGTTCACACTGAGCAGAAGAGACCCCCATCCTCCCTGTATCAGCACTGCGGGGGGCTCAGGACTGTGTTCACACTGAGCAGGAGACCCCCATCCTCCCTGTATCAGCACAGCGGGGGGCTCAGGACTGTGTTCACACAGCAGGAGAGACCCCTATCCTCCCTGTATCAGCACTGCGGGGGGCTCAGGACTGTGTTCACACTGAGCAGGAGACCCCCCCATCCTCCCTGTATCAGCACAGCGGGGGGCTCAGGACTGTGTTCACACTGAGCAGAAGAGACCCCCATCCTCCCTGTATCAGCACTGCGGGGGGCTCAGGACTGTGTTCACACTGAGCAGGAGAGACCCCCGCATATCCTGTCTATTACACAACTCCTAGCAATCAGCTCCCGGAGACGACAGTAACACAGGGGTTCACTTACTTTTTCTCCCCAATCATCTATTGTGGCTCTTAAAGGGGCACGCCAGCGGAAAATCAACTGGTGCAGGAAGTTATATAGATCTGTAATTTACTTCTATTAAAAAAAAAATCTCCAGTCTTCCTGTACTTATCAGCTGCTGTATGTGCTGCAGGAAGTGGTGTATTCTCTCCAGTCTGACACAGTGCTCTCTGCTGCCACCTCTGTCCACGTCACGAACTCTCCAGAGCAGGAGAGATTTTCTATGGGGATTTGCTGCTGCTCTGGACAGTTCCTGACATGGACAGAGGTGGCAGCAGAGAGCACTGTGTCAGACTGGAGAGAATACACCACTTCCTGCAGGACATACAGCAGCTGAGAAGTACTGGAAGACTATAGATTTTTTTAATAGAAGTAAATTACAAATCTTAATAACTTTCTGACACCAGATGATATGAAATTAATTTTCTTGGCCAGAGTTCCCCTGGCCAATGATAGGTGGCGCCAAAGAGCAAGCTTTCTTAGTACAGGAGGGGAGCTAATCTGCATATTTTCCCCAGGATGCATTGCACAGACTCCCTCCCCAGCTGATGGTCACCCCCTCATTGTTGGCACAGATCACAGCGCGGCGTCTATCGGTCTGCGGTCACCACAGATACCAGGATCCCCAAACTTCTAGTAATTCTCTCCTGCTCCAGGGATGGAGACAATCCGATCACGTGTCCCAAAGAATATCACCGGTGTGTATGTAAAGGGTTAATCCGCTCTTAAAGGGGGGATCCAGTATCAGAAAGGAACTTATCAGCTTTCTTCTAGAGACAGCGCCGCTCCTGTTGTGTGCGGGATTGCAGCTCAGTTCCATTGAAGCGAATGGAGTTGTAATACCGCACACAGCCTGAGGACAAGGGTGGCGCTGTTTTATCACCATGCAGGACAGCTGCAGGTTGTTACAATGTATCAGTGCAGGAGTCCAGGAGAGAGATCTGCTCCAATGTGTGATAGAGGTGAGGATGGTGTCCTGTGGCAGGCGAGTGCGGCAGCCAGATTACCAGCGCCATTCCTGTCACACACAAGGTGCTGGGGGAAGATAAAGCACGGCCATTGCCAGGAGAGCGGCTGGTGTCAGCGTCTGGGCGCTAAATCCTGCCCGAGGATTAAGGGAAATTACTGGAGAAGCGCGAGCAAAAGACAAAGGAGAAAAATGCCGAAAACCTCAAAGAGAAGAGACGGCCAATCCCCAGGCCAAGAGGAAAAAACAAGACCGGACACACCAAGAGCGAAACGCGTCACAAAGACCACTGATTAATGGAGGAGGCAGCAGGAGCCGCGCTCACACATCTCCTGCAAGAGCAGCGCTCATACATCTCCTGCAAGAGCAGCGCTCATACATCTCCTGCAAGAGCAGCGCTGATATACTACACATCTCCTGCAAGAGCAGCGCTCATATACTACACATCTCCTGCAAGAGCAGCGCTCATACATCTCCTGCAAGAGCAGCGCTCATACATCTCCTGCAAGAGCAGCACTCATACATCTCCTGCAAGAGCAGCACTCATACATCTCCTGCAAGAGCAGCGCTCATACATCTCCTGCAAGAGCAGCGCTGATATACTACACATCTCCTGCAAGAGCAGCGCTCACACATCTCCTGCAAGAGCAGCGCTCATATACTACACATCTCCTGCAAGAGCAGCGCTCATATACTAAATATCTCCTGCAAGAGCAGCGCTCATATACTACACATCTCCTGCAGGAGCAGCGCTCATATACTACACATCTCCTGCAAGAGCAACGCTCATATACTAAATATCTCCTGCAGGAGCAGCGCTCATACATCTCCTGCAAGAGCAGCACTCATATACTACACATCTCCTGCAAGAGCAGCACTCATACATCTCCTGCAAGAGCAGCGCTCATACATCTCCTGCAAGAGCAGCGCTGATATACTACACATCTCCTGCAAGAGCAGCGCTCATACATCTCCTGCAAGAGCAGCGCTCATATACTACACATCTCCTGCAAGAGCAGCGCTCATATACTAAATATCTCCTGCAAGAGCAGCGCTCATATACTACACATCTCCTGCAAGAGCAGCGCTGATATACTACACATCTCCTGCAAGAGCAGCGCTCATATACTACACATCTCCTGCAAGAGCAGCGCTCATATACTACACATCTCCTGCAAGAGCAGCGCTCATATACTACACATCTCCTGCAAGAGCAGCGCTCATATACTACACATCTCCTGCAAGAGCAGCGCTCATATACTACACATCTCCTGCAAGAGCAGCGCTCATATACTACACATCTCCTGCAAGAGCAGCACTGATATACTAAATATCTCCTGCAAGAGCAGCGCTCATATACTACACATCTCCTGCAAGAGCAGCGCTGATATACTACACATCTCCTGCAAGAGCAGCGCTCATATACTAAATATCTCCTGCAAGAGCAGCGCTCATATACTACACATCTCCTGCAAGAGCAGCGCTCATATACTACACATCTCCTGCAAGAGCAGCGCTCATATACTAAATATCTCCTGCAAGAGCAGCGCTCATATACTACACATCTCCTGCAAGAGCAGCGCTCATATACTACACATCTCCTGCAAGAGCAGCGCTCATATACTAAATATCTCCTGCAAGACCAGCGCTCATATACTACACATCTCCTGCAAGAGCAGCGCTCATATACTAAATATCTCCTGCAAGGGCAGCGCTCATATACTAAATATCTCCTGCAAGAGCAGCGCTCAAACATCTCCTGCAAGAGCAGCGCTGATATACTACACATCTCCTGCAAGAGCAGCGCTCATATACTAAATATCTTCTGCAAGAGCAGCGCTCATATACTAAATATCTCCTGCAAGAGCAGCGCTCAAACATCTCCTGCAAGAGCAGCGCTGATATACTACACATCTCCTGCAAGAGCAGCGCTCATATACTAAATATCTTCTGCAAGAGCAGTGCTCAAACATCTCCTGCAAGAGCAGCGCTCATACACAACACATCTCCTGCAGGAGCAGCACTCATATACTACACATCTCCTGCAAGAGCAGCGCTCATATACTACTCATCTTCTGCAAGAGCAGCGCTCATATACTACACATCTCCTGCAAGAGCAGCGCTCATATACTACTCATCTTCTGCAAGAGCAGCGCTCATATACTACACATCTCCTGCAAGAGCAGCACTCATATACTACATGTCTCCTGCAAGAGGAGCACTAACACACAATGGCGGATTATAATGTGGGCGGTATGGGCGGCGGCCCGGGGCCCGAGGCTCTGGGGGGGCCCATGCCGCCCACATTATTACTGTGCATGAGGTTACACAGCAGCACATCACTTTCGGGGCCCAGTGGGTCCCTGAGTGATGTGCTGCTGTGGCGCGCTGTCCCTGGAGTCCGTGCTCCCCGGCCCCTGCCGCCAGCGCCAATCCGCCAGCCGCAACCTCTGACCCCTGGCCTGGCCCACAACATACATTGGCCGCCTTTAGTGAGCGGTAGCTGAGGGCGCAGCGCCAGTGACGTCACCCGTCCGCCCCGGCGCCAAGCTCCTGCCCAGCCCAGCCTCGCTCCTGGAGGTTTCCCTGCAAGGTCCTGCCCCGCCGAGCTTCTTCACCTCAGGGCAATCATGCTCAAGTGTGTGTGTGTGTGTGTGTGTGTGTGTGTGTGTGTGTGCGTGCGTGCGTGTGTGTGTGTGCGTGCGTGCGTGCGTGTGTGCGTGTGTGTGTGGTCAGGTGGTGTTGTATGGAGGGGTCTGGTGAGGTTGTGGGGGGATGAGGGTCAGGTGGGGAAGTGTGTGTGTGGAGGGGGGGTCAGGTAATTGCAGGCAGGAGTACAGCTTTGGAGTACAACTCCTATCATGGAAGTGGCTGTCAGCAAATGATGGGGAAGTAGTCCAGAATCAGCTAATGGATCAGGATGGACTATGCACTGTAGTATCAGCGCACAGAATTACAACAGTCCAATGTGCTGTTTGTTTGGTGAAGTTTATAACAAACAAACAGCACATCGGACTGTTAATTCTGGACTACTTCCCCATCATTGCTGACAGCAACTTCCATGATAGGAGTTGTACTCCAATGCTGCTAAAGGGTGATCTTTGCTCTCTTGCTAATTCATTCTGTACTTTCATATATATTGTTTTTAATTTCTGTATTTTTTTTATTTTAATACATTAAGGGTATGATCATATTTGTTTTTAGCCACACGTCGGGCTACACGGCAGAAATCGGTGAAAAAAGGATACTGCTGTGCAGCCCGACGTGCGGCCGACGGCCACATGACGGCCACAAATGAGCAGAACACAGTCACATAATGACTCCGTCCTGCTCAGTAAAGTCAATGTGGCCGTCATGTGGCCGTCGGCCACACGTCGGGCTGCACGGCAGCATCCTTTTTTCACCGATTTCTGCCGTGTAGCCCGACGTGTGGCTAAAAACGAGATATGAACATACCCTTATACGTGTTCAGTAATTACAATGGTGTTTTGGTGTGAAGTATTAATTAGTTACAGTGGGGTGGGGGCGGAGGGCCCAAGCTTGGTGAACAGCCCGGGGCCTATGGTAAAGTTAATCCGCCCCTGCTCACACATCTCCTGCAAGAGCAGGGCTCATATACTACACATCTCCTGCAAGAGCAGCGCTCATATACTACACATCTCCTGCAAGAGCAGCGCTCATATACTACACATCTCCTGCAAGAGCAGCGCTCATATACTACACATCTCCTGCAAGAGCAGCGCTGATATACTACACATCTCCTGCAGGAGCAGCGCTCATATACTAAATATCTCCTGCAAGAGCAGCGCTTAAACATCTCCTGCAAGAGCAGCACTCATACACTACACATCTCCTGCAGGAGCAGCGCTCATAGATCTCCTGCAAGAGCAGCACTCACACATCTTCTGCAAGAGCACGACTCACACATATCCTGCAAGAGCAGCGCTCACACATCTCCTGCAAGAGGAGCACTAACACATCTCCTGCAAGAGCAGCGCTCACACATCTCCTGCAAGAGCAGCACTCACACATCTCCTGCAAGAGCAGCACTGATATACTACACATCTCCTGCAAGAGCAGCGCTCACTCATCTCCTGCAAGAGCAGCGCTTATATACTACACATCTCCTGCAAGAGCAGCGCTCACACACTAACACATCTCCTGCAAGAGCAGCGCTCACACATCTCCTGCAAGAGCAGCGCTTATACATCTCCTGCAAGAGCAGCGCTCACACATCTCCTGCAAGAGCAGCACTGATATACTACACATCTCCTGCAAGAGCAGCGCTCACACATCTCCTGCAAGAGCAGCACTGATATACTACACATCTCCTGCAAGAGCAGCGCTCACACATCTCCTGCAAGAGCAGCATTCACACAACTCCTGCAAGAGCAGCGTTCACACATCTCCTGCAAGAGCAGCACTCATATACTACACATCTCCTGCAAGAGCAGCACTCATATACTACACATCTCCTGCAAGAGAAGCACTAACACATCTCCTGCAAGAGCAGCGCTGATACATCTCCTGCAAGAGCAGCGCTCACACATCTCCTGCAAGAGCAGGGCTCATATACTACACATCTCCTGCAAGAGCAGCGCTCACATATCTCTGGGAGAGCAGGGCTCACACATCTCCTGCAAGAGCAGCGCTCATACATCTCCTGCAAGAGCAGCGCTCACACATCTCCTGCAAGAGCAGCACTCATATACTACACATCTCCTGCAAGAGAAGCACTAACACATCTCCTGCAAGAGCAGCGCTCATACATCTCCTGCAAGAGCAGCGCTCACACATCTCCTGCAAGAGCAGGGCTCATATACTACACATCTCCTGCAAGAGCAGCGCTCACACATCTCCTGCAAGAGCAGCGCTTATACATCTCCTGCAAGAGCAGCACTAATATACTACACATCTCATGCAAGAGCAGCGCTTATACATCTCCTGCAAGAGCAGCATTCACACATCTCCTGCGAGGAGCACTAACACATCTCCTGCAAGAGCAGCACTGATATACTACACATCTCCTGCAAGAGCAGAGCTCACACATCTCCTGCAAGAGCAGCGCTTATACATCTCCTGCAAGAGCAGTGCTCACATATCTCCTGCAAGAGCAGTGTTCACACATCTCCTGCAAGAGCAGCGCTCACACATCTCCTGCAAGAGCAGCGCTCATATAATGGACATCTCCTGCAAGAGCAGCGCTTACACATCTCCTGCAAGAGCAGCACTCATATACTACACATCTCATGCAAGAGAAGCGGTCATATACTAAACATCTCCTGCCAGAGCAGCGCTTACACATCACCCACAAGAGCAGCGCTCAAATATTAAACATCTCCTGCCAGAGCAGAGCTTACACATCACCTGCAAGAGCAGCACTCAAACATCTCCTACAAGAGCAGCGCTCACACATCTCCTGCAAGAGCAGTACTTTCTAATGACCTGCAAGAGCAGCGCTCGTATAATACACATCTCCTGCAAAAGCAGTTCTTACACATCACCTGCAAGAGCAGTGCTCATAAACTACACATCTCCTGCAAGAGCAGCGCTCATATACTACACATCTCCTGCAAGAGCAGTGCTCATAAACTACACATCTCCTGCAAGAGCAGCGCTCATATACTACACATCTCCTGCAAGAGCACACTCATATACAACACATCTTTTGCAAGAGCAGCGCTCATATACTACACATCTCCTGAAAGAGCAGCGCTCGTATTTTACACATTTCCTGCAAGAGCAGTGCTCATATACAACACATCTCCTGCAAGAGCAGCGCTCATATACAACACGTCTCCTGCAAGAGCAGCCCTTCTATACTACACATCTCCTGCAAGAGCAGCGCTCATATACAACACGTCTCCTGCAAGAGCAGCCCTTCTATACTACACATCTCCTGCAAGAGGACACTCATATACAACACATCTCCTGCAAGAGCAGCGCTCATATACTACACATCTCCTGCAAGAGCAGCGCTCATATACTACTCATCTTCTGCAAGAGCAGCGCTGATATACTACACATCTCCTGCAAGAGCAGCGCTCATATACTTCACATCTCCTGCAAGAGCAGCGCTCATATACTACTCATCTTCTGCAAGAGCAGCACTCATATACTACACATCTCCTGAAAGAGAAGCACTTAAACATCTCCTGCAAGAGTAGCGCTCATATACAGCACATCTTCTGTAAGAGCAGCGTTCACTCATCTCCTGCAAGAGCAGTGCTCATATACTAAACATCTTCTGCAAGAGCAGCGCTCATATACAGCACATCTTCTGCAAGAGCAGCGTTCATATACTACACATCTCCTGCAAGAGCAGCACTCACACATTTCCTGCAAGAGCAGCGCTCGTATACTACACATCTCCTGCAAGAGAAGCGCTCACACATCTCCTGCAAGAGCAGCGCTCATAGATCTCCTGCAAGAGCAGCATTCACACAACTCCTGCAAGAGCAGCGCTCATATACAACACATCTCCTGCAAGAGCAGCGCTTCTATACTACACATCTCCTGCAAGAGCAGCGCTCATAAACTACAAATGTAAGAGCACATGCAAGAGTAGCACTTATACACGTCCAGCAAGAGCAGCACTAACACAACACACAAGGAAGGAAGGGAGGAGGGAGAGAGGTAGGGAGGAAAGAAGGAAGGAGCTGATGCAGAAGAAAGAGGAGACCTTGGTGTCACATCTATTACTGATTATCAGGGGGTCACAGCTATAGCTGCACCTAAAATGAAGGAAGGGAGGAAGGAAGGAAGGAAGGAAGGAAGGAAGGAAGGAAGGAAGGAAGGAAGGAAGGAAGGAAGGGAGTGAGGGAGGGAGGAAGAAAGGAGCTGATGCAGAAGAAACAGGAGACCTTGGTGTCATATCCATTATTAATGATCAGGGAGCCACAGCTATACCTGCACCTATAGTAACCTGTGATAGGGAGCCCTCACTGCGCTCTGCTGAAGGAAGGAAAGGTAAGAAGAGGGGAGGAAGGAAGGGGAGGAAGAGGGAAGGAAGGAAGGAAGGAAGGAAGGAAGGGAGGGAGGGAGGCAGGAAGAAAGGAAGGAAGGAAGGAAGGAAGGAAAGGAGGCAGAAAAGGAGGAAGGAAGGAAGAGGTAAGGAAGGAAGGAAGGAAGAGGGAAGGAAGTCAGGTCGAAGGGAGGAAGGAAGGCAGAGAAGAAGGAAGGAAAAAAGGAAGGGAGGGAGGAAGGAACAAAGGAAGGAAGGGGGAAGGAAGAGAGGAAGGAAGGGGGAAGGAAGAGAGGAAGGAAGGGGAAGGAAGTAATGAAGGAAGGAAGGGGGAAGGGAAAAAGAAAGGAGTGAGGCAGGAAGGGAGGGAGGGAGGCAGGAAGGGAGGGAGGCAGGGAGGAAGGAAGGTAGGAAGTAAGGAAGGGAGGGAGGCAGAAAAGGAGGAAGGAAGGAAGAGGGAAGGAAGTCAGGGGGAAGGAAGGAAGGGAAGGAGGAAGGAAGGCAGGGAAGAAGGAAGGAAAAAAGTGAGGGAGGGAGGAAGGAACAAAGGAAGGAAGGGGGAAGGAAGAGAGGAAGTAAGGGGAGCAAAGTAGTGAAGGAAGGAAGGGAGGAAGGGGAGAAGGAAGGAAGGACGGACGGAGTAATGGAGCTAAGGCAGAAGAAAAAGGAGACCTTGGTGTCATAACCATTACTGGTGATCAGGAGGCCACAGCTATAGCTGCACCTATAATAACCTAAGGAAGGAGTGAGGAAGGAAGAAAGGAGGAAGTAAAGAAGGGAGGAGGGGGAGAAAGGAAGGGAGGAAGGGGAAAGGAAGGAATGAGGAAGGAAGGAATGAAAGAAGTAAAAAGGTAGGAAGGGAGAACGAAAGAAGGAAGGAAGGAAGGAAGGAAGGGAGGAAGAAGAAATGGGGAAGGAAGGATGAAAGGAAGGAAGGAATAAAGGAAAAGAGGGAGGGAGGCAGGGAGAAAGGGGGAAGGAAGAGGGGAGGAAGGGAGGGAGAAAGGGGGAAGGAAGAGGGGAGGAAGGGAGAAAGGAAAAAAAGGAAAGAAAGGGAGGGAGGAGGAGTTAGGGAGCAAGGAGGAAATGGAGAAGGAAGGGAGGGAGGAAAGAAAGAAAAAAAGAAAGAAGGGAGGAAGAAAGGGGGAGGTTAGGAAGAAAGGAAGGAAGAATGGAGGAAGGGAGAAAGTAAGGGAAGGGGGAAGGAAGGAAATAGGGAGGGATGGAAGGAAGGGAGAGAGGAAGGGGAAAGGAAGGAAGAGAGGAGGAAGGAAGGGAGTGAGGGGGGAAGGAAGTAAGGGAGGAAAGGACAAAGGGGGAAGGAAGGAAGAGGGAAGGAAGAAAGGGGAAGAAAGGAGAAAGAAAGAAAGAAAGAAAGAAAGAAAGAGAAAGAAGGAAGGAAGGAAGGAAGGGGGAAGAAAGAAAGAAGGGAAGGAGAAAGGAAGGAAGATAGAAAGAAAGGAAGGAGGGAAGAAGGAAGGAATGAATAATGGAGGAAGGGAAGAGGGAGAAAGTGAGGGGAGAAAGAAGGAAGGAAATAGGGAGGGATGGAAGGAAGGGAGAGAGGAAGGGGAAAGGAAGGAAAAGAGGAGGAAGGAAGGGAATGAGGGGGGAGGGAGGAAGGAAGGAAGAAAGGAAGGAAGGGAGGGAGGAAAGGACAAAGGGGGAAGGAAGTAAGGGAGGAAAGGACAAAGGGGGAAGGAAGGAAGAGGGAAGGAAGTAAGGGGAAGAAAGGAGAAAGAAAGAAAAAGAAGGAAGGGAGGAAGGAAGGAAGGGGGAAGAAAGAAAGAAGGGAAGGAGAAAGGAAGGAAGATAGAAAGAAAGGAAGGAGGGAGGAAGGAAGGAATGAATAATGGAGGAAGGGAAGAGGGAGAAAGTGAGGGGAGAAAGAAGGAAGGAAATAGGGAGGGATGGAAGGAAGGGAGAGAGGAAGGGGAAAGGAAGGAAAAGAGGAGGAAGGAAGGGAATGAGGGGGGAGGAAGGAAGAAAGGAAGGGAGGGAGGAAAGGACAAAGGGGGAAGGAAGGAAGAGGGAAGAAAGGAGGAAAGAAAGAAAGAAAGAAAGAAGGAAGGGAGGAAGAAAGGGGGAAGGAAGGAAGGAAGGAAGGAAGGAAGGGGGAAGAAAGAAGGAAGGGAAGGAGAAAGGAAGGAAGATAGAAGGAAGAAAGGAAGGAAGGAAGAATGGAGAAAGGGAAGAGGGAGAAAGTGAAAAGAGGGGGAAGGAAGGAAATAGGGAGGGAGGGATGGAAGGAAGGGAGAGAGGAAGGGGAAAGGAAGGAAGAAAGGAAGGAAGGGAGGGAGGAAAGGACAAAGGGGGAAGGAAGGAACATAGAAGAAAGAAAGAAAGAAAGAAAGAAAGAAAGAAAGAAAGAAAGAAAGAAAGAAAGAGAAGGAAGGAAGGAAGGAAGGAAGGAAGGGAGGAAGAGAGGAAGGAAGGAAGGAGCTGATGCAGAAGAAACAGGAGACCTTGGTGTCACATCTATTACTGATTATCAGGGGGCCACAGCTATACCTGCACCTATAATGAAGGAAGGGAGGAAGGAAGGAAAAGAGGGAGGGAGGCAGGGAGAAAGGGGGAAGGAAGAGGAGAGGAAGGGAGGGAGGGAGAAAGGGGGAAGGAAAGAAAGGGAGGGAGGGGGAGTTAGGGAGCAAGGAAGAAATGGAGAAGGAAGGGAGGGAGGAAAGAAAGAAAAAGAAAGAAAAAAAGAAAGAAGGGAGGAAGAAAGGGGGAAGGGAGGAAGGAAGGAAGGAAGGAAGGAAGGGAGGGAGGGAGGGAGGGAGGGAGGGGAAGAAAGAAGGAAGGAATGAATGAAGGAAGGAAGAAATGAATGGAGGAAGGGAAGATGGAGAAAGTGAGGGGAGGGGGAAGGAAGGAAATAGGGAGGGATGGAAGGAAGGGAGAGAGGAAGGGGAAAGGAAGGAAGAGAGGAGGAAGGAAGGGAGTGAGGGGGGAAGGAAGGAAGGGAGGAAAGGACAAAGGGGGAAGGAAGGAAGAGGGAAGGAAGTAAGGGGAAGAAAGGAGAAAGAAAGAAAGAAAGAAAGAAAGAAAGAAAGAAAGAAAGAAAGAAAGAAAGAAAGAAAGAAAGAAAGAAAGAAAGAAAGAAAGAAAGAAAGAAAGAAAGAAGGGAGGGAGGGAGGAAGGAAGGGGGAAGAAAGAAGGAAGGGAAGGAGAAAGGAAGGAAGGAATATAGAAAGGAAGGAAGGAATGAATAATGGAGGAAGGGAAGAGGGAGAAAGTGAGGGGAGAAAGAAGGAAGGAAATAGGGAGGGAGGGATGGAAGGAAGGGAGAGAGGAAGGGGAAAGGAAGGAAGAGAGGAGGAAGGAAGGAAGGGAATGAGGGGGGAGGGAGGAAGGAAGAAAGGGAGGGAGGAAAGGACAAAGGGGGAAGGAAGGAAGAGGGAAGGAAGTAAGGGAAAGAAAGAAAGAAAGAAAGAAAGGAGGAAGGGAGGAAACAGGAGACCTTGGTGTCACATCTATTACTGATTATCAGGGGGCCACAGCTATACCTGCACCTATAATGAAGGAAGGAAGGGAGGAAGGAAGGAAGGGAGGGAGGGAGGGAGGAAGGAAGGAAGGAAGGAAGGAATGGAGGGAGGGAGGGAGGGAGGAAGGAAGGAAGGAAGGAAGGAAGGAAGGGAGGGAGGAGGAAGGAAGGAAGGAAAGAAGGGAGGAAGGAAGGAGCTGATGCAGAAGAAACAGGAGACCTTGGTGTCACATCTATTACTGATTATCAGGGGGCCACAGCTATACCTGCACCTATAATGAAGGAAGGAAGGAAGGAAGGAAGGGAGGGAGGGAGGGAGGGAGGGAGGAAGAAAGGAGCTGATGCAGAAGAAACAGAAAGAAAGAGACCTTGGTGTCATATCCATTATTAATGATCAGGGAGCCACAGCTATACCTGCACCTATAGTAACCTGTGATAGGGAGCCCTCACTGCGCTCTGCTGAAGGAAGGAAGGAAGGAAAGGTAAGAAGAGGGGAGGAAGGAAGGGGAGGAAGAGGGAAGGAAGGGAGGGAGGCAGGAAGAAAGGGAGGGATGAAGGAAGGAAGGAAGGAAGGAAGGAAGGAAAGGTAAGAAGAGGGGAGGAAGGAAGGGGAGGAAGAGGGAGGGAAGGAAGGAAGGGAGGGAGGCAGGAAGAAAGGAAGGGAGGAAGGAAGGTAGGAAGGAAGGGAGGGAGTCAGAAAAGGAGGAAGGAAGGAAGGAAGGAAGAGGGAAGGAAGTCAGGGGGAAGGGAGGAAGGGAAGAAGGAAGGAAGGCAGAGAAGAAGGAAGGAAAAAAGAAGGGAGGGAGGAAGGAACAAAGGAAGAAATGGGGGAAGGAAGAGAGGAAGGAAAGGGAAGGAAGTAATAAAGAAAGGAAGGGTGAAAGGGAAAAAGAAAGGAGTGAGGAAAGAAGGGAGGGAGGCAGGGAGGGAGGCAGGGAGGAAGGAAGGTAGGAAGTAAGGAAGGAAGGGAGGGAGGAAGGAAGGAAGGGAGGGAGGCAGGGAGGAAGGAAGGAAGGGAGGGAGGCAGAGAGGAAGGAAGGAAGAGGGAAGGAAGTCAGGGGGAAGGGAGGAAGGAAGGCAGGGAAGAAGGAAGGAAAAAAGTAAGGGAGGGAGGAAGGAACAAAGGAAGGAAGGGGGAAGGAAGAGAGGAAGTAAGGGGAGTGAAGTAGTGAAGGAAGGAAGGGAGGAAGGGGAAAAGGAAGGAAGGAAGGACGGACAGAGTAATGGAGCTAAGGCAGAAGAAAGAGGAGACCTTGGTGTCATATCCATTACTGGTGATCAGGAGGCCACAGCTATAGCTGCACCTATAATAACCTAAGGAAGGAGTGAGGAAGGAAGAAAGGAGGAAGTAAAGAAGGGAGGAGGGGGAGGAAGGAAGGGAGGAAGGGGAAAGGAAGGAATGAGGAAGGAAGGAATGAAAGAAGTAAAAAGGTAGGAAGGGAGAACAAAAGAAGGAAGGAAGGGAGGAAGAAGGAATGGGAAAGGAAGGAATGAAGAAAGGAAGGAAGGAAGGAATGAAGGAAAAGATGGAGGGAGGCAGGGAGAAAGGGGGAAGGAAGAGGGGAGGAAGGGGGAACGGGGGAAGGAAGAGGGGAGGAAGGGAGAAAGGAAAAAAGGAAAGAAAGGGAGGGAGGGGGAATTAGGGAGCAAGGAGGAAATGGAGAAGGAAGGGAGGGAGGAAAGAAAGAAAGAAAAAGAAAGAAAAAAAGAAAGAAGGGAGGAAGAAAGGGGGAAGGTAGGAAGAAAGGAAGGGAGGGAAGAGGGAGAAAGTGAGGGGAGGGGGAAGGAAGGAAATAGGGAGGGATGGAAGGAAGGGAGAGAGGAAGGAGAAAGGAAGGAAGATAGGAGGAAGGAAGGGAATGAGGGGGGAAGGAAGGGAGGAAAGGACAAAGGGGGAAGGAAGGAGAGGGGAGGAAGTAAGGGGAAGAAAGGAGGAAAGAAAGAAAGAAAGAAGGAAGGGAGGAAGAAAGGGGGAAGAAAGAAGGAAAGGAAGGAGAAAGGAAGGAAGGAAGATAGAAAGGAAGGAGGGAGGAAGGAATGAATAATGGAGGAAGGGAAGAGGGAGAAAGTGAATGGAGAAAGAAGGAAGGAAATAGGGAGGGATGGAAGGAAGGGAGAGAGGAAGGGGAAAGGAAGGAAGAGAGGAGGAAGGAAGGGAGTGAGGGGGAAGGAAGGGAGGGAGGAAAGGACAAGGAAGGAAGAGGGAAGGAAGTAAGGGGAAGAAAGGAGAAAGAAAGAAAGAAAGAAGGGAGGGAGGGAGGAAAGGACAAAGGGGAAAGGAAGGAAGAGGGAAGGAAGTAAGGGGAAGAAAGGAGAAAGAAAGAAGAAGAAAGGGGGAAGGAAGGAAGGAAAAAAGAAAGGGGGAAGGAAGGAAGGAAGGAAGGAAGGAAGGAAGGAAGGGGGAAGAAAGAAGGAAGGGAAGAAGAAAGGAAGGAAGATAGAAGGAAGGAAGGAAGAATGGAGAAAGGGAAGAGGGAGAAAGTGAGGGGAGGGGGAAGGAAGGAAATATGGAAGGAGGGATGGAAGGAAGAGAGAGAGGAAGGGGAAAGGAAGGAAGGGAATGAGGGGGGAAGGAAGGGAGGAAGGAAGGGAGGGAGGAAAGGACAAAGGGGGAAGGAAGGAAGATGGAAGGAAGTAAGGGGAAGAAAGAAGAAAGAAAGAAGGGAGGAAGAAAGGGGGAAGGAAGGAAGGGGGAAGAAAGAAGGAAGGGAAGGAGAAAGGAAGGAAGGAAGGAAGGGAGGAAGGGAGGAAGGAAGGAAGGGAGGGAGGAAAAGACAAAGGGGGAAGGAAGGAAGATGGAAGGAAGTAAGGGGAAGGAAGGAGGGAGGAAAGAAGGAATGAAGAATGGAGGAAGGGAAGAGGGAGAAAGTGAGGGCAGGGGGAAGGAAGGAAATAGGGAGGGAGGGATGGAAGGAAGGGAGAGAGGAAGGGGCAAGAATGGAAGGGAAGGAGGGGGGAAGGGAGGGAGGGAGGAAGGGAGGGAGGATGTAAAGGAGAAAGGGGGAATGAAGGAAGAGGGAAGGAAGTAAGGGGAAGAAAGGAAGGAAGGAAAGGAGGAAAGAAAAGGAAGGATGGAAGAGGGAAGGAAGGAAGAGGGAGGAAAGAAGGAAGGGGGGAGGAAGAGGGAAGGAAGAAAGGGGGAAGGAAAGGAGGAAGGAAGAAAGAAAGGAAGGAAGGAAAGAAGGAGGGAGGGAGGGAGGAAGGAGGGAATGAAGAATGGAGGAAGGGAAGAGGGAGAAAGTGAGGGGAGGGGATTGAAGGAAATAGGGCGGGAGGGATGGAAGGAAGGGAGAGAGGAAGGGGAAAGGAAGGAGGAAGGAAGGGAAGGAGGGGGAAGGGAGGAAGGAAGGAAGGAAGGAAGGGAGGATGGAAAGGAGAAAGGGGGAAGGAAGAACTAGGGAAGGAAGGAAGGGGAAGAAAGGAGAATGGAAGGGCGGAAGGAAGGGGAAAGGGAGGAAAAGAGGAAGGGAAAGGAAGAAAAAGGGAAGGAAGGAAGTAAGGAAGGGGAGGAAAGAAGGAAGGAAGGAAGAAGGGGGGGAAGGAAGGGGGAAGGGGAGGAAGGAAGAAAGGAAGGAAGGAAGGGGGAAGGAAAAGGGAAGGAAGGAAGGGGGAAGGAAAGGAGGAAGGGGGGGAAGGAAGAAAGAAAGAAAGGAAGGAAAGAAGGAGGGAGGGAGGAAGGAGGGAATGAAGAATGGAGGAAGGGAAGAGGGAGAAAGTGAGGGGAGGGGAAGGAAGGAAATAGGGCGGGAGGGATGGAAGGAAGGGAAAGAGGAAGGGGAAAGGAAGGAGGAAGGAAAGGAAGGAGGGGGGAAGGGAGGGAGGAAGGAAGGGAGGGAGGGAGGGAGGGAGGATGGAAAGGAGAAAGGGGGAAGGAAGGAATAGGGAAGGAAGTAAGGGGAAGAAAGGAGAATGGAAGGGGGAAGGGAGGAAAGGAGGAAGGAAGAGGGATGGAAGGAAGTAAGGAAGGGGGAGGAAAGAAGGAAGGGGGAAGAAAGGAAGATAGAAGGGGGGGGAGGAAGGAAGGAAGGGGGAAGGAAGAAATGAAAGAAGGAAGGAAAGAAAGAAAGGAAAGAAGAAAGGAAGGAAGGGAGGAAGGAGGGAAGTAGAGAAGGGAGGAAGGAAGGAGGGAGAAAGGGGGAAGGAAGAGGGAAGGAAGGAAGAAAGGGGGAAGGGAAGGAGGAAGGAAGGGAGAAGGAAGGAATGAAAAAAGGGAGGAAGGGGAAAAGAAAGGAGGGAGCAAGGAAGGGAGGGAGGGAGGAAGGAAAGAAGGGAGGAGGGAGGATGGAAGGCAGAAAGGAAGGAGCTGAGGCAGAAAAAAGAGGAGACCTTGGGTCAAATTCATTACTAATGATCAGGGGGCCAGGAAGGAAGGAAAGGAAGTAAGGAAGGAAAGAAGGAAGGAGCAAGGTAGGAAGGAAGGAAGGAAGGAAGGGGGGGGGAGGAAGGAAGAACAAAGGAAGGGAGGAAGAAGGAAGCTGTAAATCCAAGAAACAAAACTGAAAAGAAGGGGGGTCTGCACAACCCAAAGAAAAGGGGAGATGCTTCATAAAACAAACCAGCATAAATGAAGCACAACAGGGAAGATACCAAAGGAAGACACCAAAGCTAATCAAAGATAATAACAAGTGTATTGAGTATATAAAAATATGTAGATATGAAAGAATAATGGCCGGGGGTCTGCCGGGATGGAGCAGATAGAAAATTACAGTGGGAACTAGAGAAAAAGGAGATAGAGGGAGAGAGAATGGAGGAGAAGAAATGGTACAGAGGGAAAGAAAAAGATAAGAAAGGAGGAAGGAAGGAAGGAAGAAATGGAGGGATGGAGAGAGAGAGAGAGAGAGAGAGAGAGAGAGAGAGAGAGAGAGGATGGGGGAAGGAAAGGAAGGAAGGAGGAAAGAAGAAAGGGAGGAAGGAAGGAAAGAGGGAGGGAAGGAAGAAGGGGAGGAAGGAGAGAGCTAGGATGGAGAGAGAGGAAGGGGGAAGGAAGAAAGGGAGGATGGGAGCGAGGAAAGAAGGAATGAAGAATGGAGGAAGGAATAAAGGGAGAAAGGGAGGGGAGGAGGATGGAAGAAAAGAGGGAGGAAGGAGCTGATGTAGAAGAAAGAGGAGACCTTGGTGTCACATCCATTACCGATGATCAGGGAGTTATACGTGGAGCCCTCACTGCAGCCAGGACTGTGCCTGTAATGGCGCCATCCTCTGCCACATACAATAGTGACGTTGTCCTGGACTTCACCGTGTCTATGGATGGTGTGTTAGCAGGGGGATGGATCACATACACAGGGGCAGTGGCTGCGGCTCTCTATGTACATGTACGCACCGGCACTGGCTGCGGCTCTCTATGTACATGTACGCACCGGCACTGGCTGCGGCTCTCTATGTACATGTACGCACCGGCACTGGCTGCGGCTCTCTATGTACATGTTCACACGGGCACTGGCTGCGGCTCTCTATGTACATGTACACACGGGCACTGGCTGCGGCTCTCTATGTACACACAGGCACTGGCTGCAGCTCTCTATGTACATGTACGCACCAGCATTGGCTGCGGCTCTCTATGTACATGTACACACGGGCACTGGCTGCAGCTCTCTATGTACATGTACACTCAGGCACTGGCTGCAGCTCTCTATGTACATGTACGCACCGGCACTGGCTGCGGCTCTCTATGTACATGTACGCACCGGCACTGGCTGCGGCTCTCTATGTACATGTACGCACCGGCACTGGCCGCGGCTCTCTATGTACATGTATGCACCAGCATTGGCTGCGGCTCTTTATGTACACACGGGCACTGGCTGCGGCTCTCTATGTACATGTACGCACCGGCACTGGCCGCGGCTCTCTATGTACATGTACGCACCAGCATTGGCTGCGGCTCTTTATGTACACACGGGCACTGGCTGCGGCTCTCTATGTACATGTACGCACGGGCATCGGCTGCGGCTCTCTATGTACATGTACGCTCAGGCACTGGCTGCAGCTCTCTATGTACATGTACGCTCAGGCACTGGCTGCGGCTCTCTATGTACATGTACGCTCAGGCACTGGCTGCGGCTCTCTATGTACATGTACGCACGGGCATCGGCTGCGGCTCTCTATGTACATGTACGCACGGGCATCGGCTGCGGCTCTCTATGTACATGTACGCACGGGCACTGGCTGCAGCTCTCTATGTACATGTACGCTCAGGCACTGGCTGCGGCTCTCTATGTACATGTACGCTCAGGCACTGGCTGCGGCTCTCTATGTACATGTACGCTCAGGCACTGGCTGCGGCTCTCTATGTACATGTACGCACGGGCATCGGCTGCTGCTCTCTATGTACATGTACGCACGGGCACTGGCTGCGGCTCTCTATGTACATGTACGCACCGGCATTGGCTGCGGCTCTTTATGTACACACGGGCACTGGCTGCGGCTCTCTATGTACACACAGGCACTGGCTGCAGCTCTCTATGTATATCTACGCACTGGCACTGGCTGCGGCTCTCTATGTACATGTACACTCAGGCACTGGCTGCAGCTCTCTATGTACATGTACACTCAGGCACTGGCTGCGGCTCTCTATGTACATGTACGCACCGGCACTGGCTGCGGCTCTCTATGTAAATGTACGCACGGGCACTGGCTGCGGCTCTCTATGTACATGTACGCACGGGCACTGGCTGCGGCTCTCTATGTACACACGGGCACTAGCTGCGGCTCTCTATGTATATCTACGCACTGGCACTGGCTGCGGCTCTCTATGTACATGTACACTCAGGCACTGGCTGCGGCTCTCTATGTACATGTACACTCAGGCACTGGCTGCGGCTCTCTATGTACATGTATGCACCGGCACTGGCTGCGGCTCTCTATGTACATGTACGCACCAGCATTGGCTGCAGCTCTCTATGTACATGTACGCACCGGCACTGGCTGCGGCTCTCTATGTAAATGTACGCACGGGCACTGGCTGCGGCTCTCTATGTACATGTACGCACGGGCACTGGCTGCGGCTCTCTATGTACACACGGGCACTAGCTGCGGCTCTCTATGTATATCTACGCACTGGCACTGGCTGCGGCTCTCTATGTACATGTACACTCAGGCACTGGCTGCGGCTCTCTATGTACATGTACACTCAGGCACTGGCTGCGGCTCTCTATGTACATGTACGCACCGGCACTGGCTGCGGCTCTCTATGTAAATGTACGCACGGGCACTGGCTGCGGCTCTCTATGTACATGTACGCACGGGCACTGGCTGCGGCTCTCTATGTACACACGGGCACTAGCTGCGGCTCTCTATGTATATCTACGCACTGGCACTGGCTGCGGCTCTCTATGTAAATGTACGCACCGGCACTGGCTGCGGCTATCGATGTACACACGGGCACTGGCTGCGGCTCTCTATGTACACACGGGCACTGGCTGCGGCTCTCTATGTACACACGGGCACTGGCTGCGGCTCTCTATGTACACACGGGCACTGGCTGCGGCTCTCTATGTACTTGTACACATGGGCACTGGCTGAGGCTCTCTATGTACACATACACACGGGCGCTGGTTGTGGCTCTCTATGTACACACGGGCACTGGCTGCGGCTCTCTATGTATACATACACACGGCCACTGGCTGCGGCTCTCTATGTATACATACACACGGCCACTGGCTGAGGCTCTCTATGTACACACGGGCACTGGCTGCGGCTCTCTATGTACACATACACACGGGCACTGGCTGCGGCTCTCTATGTATACATACACAGGGCACTGGCTGCGGCTCTCTATGTATACATACACACGGCCACTGGCTGCGGCTCTCTATGTATACATACACAGGGCATTGGCTGCGGCTCTCTATGTACACATACACAGGGCACTGGCTGCGGCTCTCTATGTAAATGTACGCACCGGCACTGGCTGCGGCTATCGATGTACACACGGGCACTGGCTGCGGCTCTCTATGTACACACGGGCACTGGCTGCGGCTCTCTATGTATACATACACATGGCCATGGCTGCGGCTCTCTATGTATACATACACAGGGCATTGGCTGCGGCTCTCTATGTACACACGGGCACTGGCTGCGGCTCTCTATGTACACACGGGCACTGGCTGCGGCTCTCTATGTATACATACACAGGCACTGGCTGCGGCTCTATATGTACACATACACAGGGCATTGGCTGCGGCTCTCTATGTACACATACACAGGGCATTGGCTGCGGCTCTCTATGTACACATACACAGGCACTGGCTGCGGCTCTCTATGTACACATACACGGGTCATTGGCTGCGGCTCTCTATGTACACATACACTGGCACTGGCTGCGGCTCTCTATGTATACATACACAGGCACTGGCTGCGGCTCTCTATGTATACATACACAGGGCACTGGCTGCGGCTCTCTATGTATACATACACAGGCACTGGCTGCGGCTCTCTATGTATACATACACAGGGCATTGGCTGCGGCTCTCTATGTACACATACACATGGCCATGGCTGCGGCTCTCTATGTACACATACACTGGCTGCGGCTCTCTATGTATACATACACAGGCACTGGCTGCGGCTCTCTATGTATACATACACAGGGCACTGGCTGCGGCTCTCTATGTATACATACACATGGCCATGGCTGCGGCTCTCTATGTACACATACACAGGGCACTGGCTGCGGCTCTCTATGTACACATACACAGGCACTGGCTGCGGCTCTCTATGTATACATACACAGGCACTGGCTGCGGCTCTCTATGTACACATACACAGAGCATTGGCTGCGGCTTTCTATGTACACATACACAGGCACTGGCTGCGGCTCTCTATGTACACATACACAGGCACTGGCTGCGGCTCTCTATGTATACATACACAGGGCATTGGCTGCGGCTCTCTATGTACACATACACAGAGCATTGGCTGCGGCTTTCTATGTACACATACACAGGCACTGGCTGCGGCTCTCTATGTACACATACACAGGGCACTGGCTGCGGCTCTCTATGTACACATACACAGGCACTGGCTGCGGCTCTCTATGTACACATACACAGGGCACTGGCTGCGGCTCTCTATGTATACATACACAGGGCACTGGCTGCGGCTCTCTATGTATACATACACATGGCCATGGCTGCGGCTCTCTATGTACACATACACAGGCACTGGCTGCGGCTCTCTATGTATACATACACAGGGCACTGGCTGCGGCTCTCTATGTATACATACACATGGCCATGGCTGCGGCTCTCTATGTACACATACACAGGGCACTGGCTGCGGCTCTCTATGTATACATACACAGGCACTGGCTGCGGCTCTCTATGTACACATACACAGGGCATTGGCTGCGGCTCTCTATGTACACATACACAGGGCATTGGCTGCGGCTCTCTATGTATACATACACACGGGCACTGGCTGCGGCTCTCTATGTATACATACACAGGCACTGGCTGCGGCTCTCTATGTATACATACACAGGGCATTGGCTGCGGCTCTCTATGTATACATACACAGGGCATTGGCTGCGGCTCTCTATGTACACATACACAGGGCATTGGCTGCGACTCTCTATGTACACATACACAGGGCACTGGCTGCGGCTCTCTATGTATACATACACAGGGCATTGGCTGCGGCTCTCTATGTATACATACACAGGGCATTGGCTGCGGCTCTCTATGTATACATACACAGAGCATTGGCTGCGGCTTTCTATGTACACATACACAGGCACTGGCTGCGGCTCTCTATGTACACATACACAGGCACTGGCTGCGGCTCTCTATGTACACATACACAGGGCACTGGCTGCGGCTCTCTATGTACACATACACAGGGCATTGGCTGCCGCTCTCTATGTCCAGGTACACACGGGCACTGGCTGCGGCTCTCTATGTACACATACACAGGGCATTGGCTGCGGCTCTCTATGTATACATACACAGGGCATTGGCTGCGGCTCTCTATGTACACATACACAGGGCATTGGCTGCCGCTCTCTATGTCCAGGTACACACGGGCACTGGCTGCGGCTCTCTATGTACACATACACAGGGCATTGGCTGCGGCTCTCTATGTATACATACACAGGGCATTGGCTGCGGCTCTCTATGTATACATACACAGGCACTGGCTGCGGCTCTCTATGTACACATACACAGGCACTGGCTGCGGCTCTCTATGTACACATACACAGGGCATTGGCTGCGGCTCTCTATGTATACATACACAGGGCATTGGCTGCGGCTCTCTATGTATACATACACAGGCACTGGCTGCGGCTCTCTATGTACACATACACAGGCACTGGCTGCGGCTCTCTATGTACACATACACAGGGCATTGGCTGCGGCTCTCTATGTATACATACACAGGGCATTGGCTGCGGCTCTCTATGTATACATACACAGGGCATTGGCTGCGGCTCTCTATGTCCAGGTACACACGGGCACTGGCTGCGGTTTTGTGCGGTGTCAGGGATAATGAGGGGGATGTTGCCCCGGGGGTAATTAGTGTCCTTGGAGGTAAATAAGCGGAGCCCGCGACCCCCCGGCGCAGCCAATTATCTTTGTGTATTGAATAATTGATTCCGGTTGGGGGGGGGGGGGGGATAATCAGATCTCCGCCGCCGCCGCCGCGTAATGAATTGATTTAATTACCGGGGGGATCGCGGGGTCTGCGCTCCGGATCTCACACAATCCGCCCGGATCCCGCCGCAGCTCCACGGTCACACTATCCGGGAGGTGTCTGCTCTCCGCCGCCACCGATGTGATCCGGGCTCCGGTACCGCACATCTCCGGTACCGCCGTGTCTGCTCCCGTGTCCGTGTTGGAGGCTCCCGGTGAGGGCGGAGCGGCCGGGCTCCCTGCTGCAGCCCCGGGGAGGATGGTGCTGGAGAAGGACGACGGTGAGTCCCATTGTCGCTGTGCTCCGGGGATGGTGGCGGCTCCTCCGCGGTCATCACTGCCTCCTCCTCCGGTACCGGGGCCGGGGATGGAGCGGGGGATGGAGCGGGGGTCTGCCGGGGATGGAGCGGGGGTCTGCCGGGGATGGAGCGGGGGTCTGCCGGGGATGGAGCGGGGGTCTGCCGGGGATGGAGCGGGGGTCTGCCGGGGATGGAGCGGGGATGGAGCGGGGGTCTGCCGGGGATGGAGCGGGGGTCTGCCGGGGATGGAGCGGGGATGGAGCGGGGGTCTGCCGGGGATGGAGCGGGGGTCTGCCGGGGATGGAGCGGGGGTCTGCCGGGCAGGAGGGAGCACCGGGTGCAGGACGGCAGGAAGCAGACCTGATGCTCCTGGCCTTCATCCTCCTCCTCCTCCTCAGCGCTGTGGATGTGGATGTGGAGTTGCTGCACACACTGACACTGGGGTTATTATAGTGACAGATGGGGACCGGTCACTGGGCTGTAATTTCTATCACCCTCATCATCCTCCTTATCCTCTCCATCATCATCCTCTCCATCATCATCCTCTCCATCATCATCCTCTCCATCATCATCATCCTCTCCATCATCATCATCCTCTCTATCATCATCATCCTCTCCATCACCATCACCATCATCATCCTCTCCATCATCATCATCCTCTCCATCATCATCATCCTCTCCATCACCATCATCATCCTCTCCATCACCATCATCATCATCATCATCATCATCATCATCATCCTCTCCATCATCATCATCCTCTCCATCACCATCATCATCCTCTCCATCACCATCATCATCCTCTCCATCATCATCATCCTCTCCATCATCATCCTCTCCATCATCATCCTCTCCATCATCATCCTCTCCATCATCATCATCCTCTCTATCATCATCATCCTCTCCATCACCATCATCATCATCATCCTCTCCATCATCATCATCCTCTCCATCACCATCATCATCCTCTCCATCACCATCATCATCCTCTCCATCATCCTCTTCATCATCCTCTCCATCACCATCATCATCCTCTCCATCATCCTCTTCATCATCCTCTCCATCATAATCATCCTCTCCATCATCATCATCCTCTCCATCACCATCATCATCATCCTTTCCATCATCATGCTCTCCATCATCCTCATCATCATCCTCTCCATCATCATGCTCTCCATCATCCTCATCATCATCCTCTCCATCATCATCATCCTCTCCATCATCATCATCCTCTCCATCATCATCCTCTCCATCATCAACTTCTCCATCATCATCCTCTCCATCATCATCCACTCCATCATCATCCTCTCCATCATCATCCTCTCCATCATCATGCTCTCCATCATCCTCATCATACTCATCATCATCCTCTCCATCATCATCATCCTCTCCATCATCATCATCCTCTCCATCATCATCCTCTCCATCATCATCCACTTCATCATCATCCTCTCCATCATCATCATCCTCTCCATCATCATCATCCTCTCCATCATCATCATCCTCTCCATCATCATCCTCTCCATCATCATCCTCTCCATCATCCTCTCCATCATCATCCACTCCATCATCATCCACTTCATCATCATCCTCTCCATCATCATCATCCTCTCCATCATCATCATCCTCTCCATCATCCTCTCCATCATCATCCTCTCCATCATCATCCTCTCCATCATCCTCTCCATCATCATCCTCTCCATCATCATCCTCTCCATCATCATCCTCTCCATCATCCTCTCCATCATCATCCACTCCATCATCATCCACTTCATCATCATCCTCTCCATCATCATCATCCTCTCCATCATCATCATCCTCTCCATCATCCTCTCCATCATCATCCTCTCCATCATCATCCTCTCCATCATCCTCTCCATCATCATCCTCTCCATCATCATCCTCTCCATCATCATCCTCTCCATCATCCTCAATATCATCCTCTCCATCATCATCCTCTTCTCTCCATCGTCCTCTCCATCATCCTGATCATCCTCTCATCTCCATCATCATCCTCCTCTCCATCATCCTCTCCTCTCCATCCTCCTCCTCATCACTTTGCTTTGAGGGCATAGCTGACTCCCTGTGTAGCCAGTGAAGGGTTGATGTAATAAAGTCACTGGTTGCTGGACTTTGATTTTTATCGCTCATCATCCTCATCATCCAGACACCTGTTACAGTATGGGGCAGGCTCAGCTCTGTGTGGCCAGGAAGGGGTCAATGGAGTAAAGTCACCAGTTATTGGGTTTTGATTCTTATCACAGTCATCATCCTCATCACCACAGTCATCATCCTCATCATCCTCATCATCACAGTCATCATCCTCATCATCACAGTCATCATCCTCATCATCCTCATCACCACAGTCATCATCCTCATCATCCTCATCACCACAGTCATCATCCTCATCATCCTCATCATCACAGTCATCATCCTCATCATCACAGTCATCATCCTCATCATCACAGTCATCATCCTCATCACCACAGTCATCATCCTCATCATCACAGTCATCATCCTCATCACCCTTATCACCACAGTCATCATCCTCATCATCACAGTCATCATCCTCATCATCACAGTCATCATCCTCATCATCACAGTCATCATCCTCATCACCACAGTCATCATCCTCATCATCACAGTCATCATCCTCATCATCACAGTCATCATCCTCATCATCACAGTCATCATCCTCATCATCACTCTCATCATCCTCATCATCACAGTCATCATTCTCATCATCATCCTCATCACCACTCTCATCATCACTTTGCACTACAATACTGCACATGCAGATACATGGCTTATTATAATGAGCGTTTGGCTGCCGGTGAGGGCAGGGAAGGGTTAATCCTCCTCATCATCATCATCCCTGGGCACTAAGCTGCTGCAGGTGCAGACACATGGTTACTGTAGGGGAAGGGTTAATGCAGTTGCCCCTTTGCCCCGGCAGCCGCTCGGGGTCCTCCTGAGCACTTTCTCCCCGCTCCATCACGGTAACGGCCGGACAGATGTCTGACATTGATCTTCTATAAAGCTGCAATTATGGCGGAGTGTAAGCAGCGGCGGTCTGGGCTGCGAGAGGGTCCTTATTCCTGCACGATAAGACGGGGGGCCGGGGTCTCCAAGACGACAAATGTACAAGAAGTAAATAAAGTGCCATGCTATGTGCTGAGGGGGAGTGCTGCTCCTGAGGACACAGTCCAGCCTCACTGGTGAAGGGAGGGCAGGCTGGGGCAGTGCTGGTGAAGGGAGGGCAGGCTGGGGCAGTACTGGTGAAGGGAGCGCAGGCTGGGGCAGTACTGGTGAAGGGAGTGCAGGCTGGGGCAGTACTGGTGAAGGGAGCGCAGGCTGGGGCAGTACTGGTGAAGGGAGTGCAGGCTGGGGCAGTACTGGTGAAGGGAGGGCAGGCTGGGGCAGTACTGGTGAAGGGAGGGCAGGCTGGGGTAGTACTGGTGAAGGGAGTGCAGGCTGGGGCACTGATGGTGAAGGGAGTGCAGGCTGGGGTAGTACTGGTGAAGGGAGTGCAGGCTGGGGCAGTGCTGGTGAAGGGAGTGCAGGCTGGGGGCAGTACTGGTGAAGGGAGCGCAGGCTGGGGCAGTGATGGTGAAGGGAGGGCAGGCTGGGGCAGTGCTGGTGAAGGGAGCGCAGGCTGGGGTAGTACTGGTGAAGGGAGTGCAGGCTGGGGCAGTGATGGTGAAGGGAGCGCAGGCTGGGGCAGTGATGGTGAAGGGAGTGCAGGCTGGGGCAGTGATGGTGAAGGGAGTGCAGGCTGGGGCAGTACTGGTGAAGGGAGTGCAGGCTGGGGCAGTGATGGTGAAGGGAGTGCAGGCTGGGGCAGTACTGGTGAAGGGAGTGCAGGCTGGGGCAGTGCTGGTGAAGGGAGGGCAGGCTAGGGCAGTACTGGTGAAGGGAGGGCAGGCTGGGGTAGTACTGGTGAAGGGAGGGCAGGCTGGGGCAGTATTGGTGAAGGGAGTGCAGGCTGGGGCAGTACTGGTGAAGGGAGTGCAGGCTGGGGCAGTGCTGGTGAAGGGAGGGCAGGCTGGGGCAGTACTGGTGAAGGGAGTGCAGGCTGGGGCAGTACTGGTGAAGGGAGGGCAGGCTGGGGCAGTACTGGTGAAGGGAGCGCAGGCTGGGGCAGTACTGGTGAAGGGAGGGCAGGCTGGGGCAGTGCTGGTGAAGGGAGTGCAGGCTGGGGGCAGTACTGGTGAAGGGAGTGCAGGCTGGGGCAGTACTGGTGAAGGGAGTGCAGGCTGGGGCAGTGATGGTGAAGGGAGGGCAGGCTGGGGCAGTACTGGTGAAGGGAGTGCAGGCTGGGGCAGTGATGGTGAAGGGAGTGCAGGCTGGGGCAGTACTGGTGAAGGGAGGGCAGGCTGGGGCAGTACTGGTGAAGGGAGGGCAGGCTGGGGCAGTACTGGTGAAGGGAGTGCAGGCTGGGGTAGTACTGGTGAAGGGAGTGCAGGCTGGGGCAGTACTGGTGAAGGGAGGGCAGGCTGGGGCAGTGATGGTGAAGGGAGTGCAGGCTGGGGCAGTACTGGTGAAGGGAGTGCAGGCTGGGGCAGTACTGGTGAAGGGAGTGCAGGTTGGGGCAGTACTGGTGAAGGGAGTGCAGGCTGGGGCACTGATGGTGAAGGGAGTGCAGGCTGGGGTAGTACTGGTGAAGGGAGTGCAGGCTGGGGCAGTGATGGTGAAGGGAGTGCAGGCTGGGGCAGTACTGGTGAAGGGAGTGCAGGCTGGGGCAGTGCTGGTGAAGGGAGTGCAGGCTGGGGCAGTACTGGTGAAGGGAGGGCAGGCTGGGGCAGTGATGGTGAAGGGAGTGCAGGCTGGGGCAGTACTGGTGAAGGGAGTGCAGGCTGGGGCAGTACTGGTGAAGGGAGGGCAGGCTGGGGCAGTACTGGTGAAGGGAGCGCAGGCTGGGGCAGTACTGGTGAAGGGAGCGCAGGCTGGGGCAGTACTGGTGAAGGGAGCGCAGGCTGGGGCAGTGATGGTGAAGGGAGGGCAGGCTGGGGCAGTGATGGTGAAGGGAGCTCAGGCTGGGGCAGTACTGGTGAAGGGAGGGCAGGCTGGGGCAGTACTGGTGAAGGGAGGGCAGGCTGGGGCAGTACTGGTGAAGGGAGGGCAGGCTGGGGCAGTACTGGTGAAGGGAGGGCAGGCTGGGGCAGTACTGGTGAAGGGAGGGCAGGCTGGGGCAGTGATGGTGAAGGGATGTATCTATATATAACTGATAGACCTGTATGTAATATAATGTGTATATATATAACTGATAGACCTGTATGTAATATAATGTGTATATATATAACTGATAGACCTGTATGTAATATAATGTGTATATATATAACTGATAGACCTGTATGTAATATAATGTGTATATATATAACTGATAGACGCCATGAGACTGTATGTAAGTAATGGTAACCTTATATATAGCACCAGCATATATCCTAGCAGTGTACAATAGGAGACTGGGTGTAATGTAATGGGGTATATACTGGAGACACACTGTACCGGCCTAGTAGCAGATGTGTGTGTATATATATGTATATCTGTACTGTGACATCACACGTGGTCCGGGAGTGATGAGATGTTATGGGGGTTTGGGTCTCAGATTCTCTGCACTCCTGTCCCAAAGAGCTTCTCGGTATGGTGGCAGGGGTCTCCCTCTTCTCGGTATGGTGGCAGGGGTCTCGCTCTTCTCGGTATGGTGGCGGGGGTCTCGCTCTTCTCTGTACAGCGGTGGGGGTCTCCCTCTTCTCGGTATGGTGGCAGGGGTCTCCCTCTTCTCGGTATGGTGGCGGGGGTCTCGCTCTTCTCGGTATGGTGGCAGGGGTCTCCCTCTTCTCGGTATGGTGGCAGGGGTCTCCCTCTTCTCGGTATGGTGGCAGGGTTCTCCCTCTTCTCGGTATGGTGGCAGGGTTCTCCCTCTTCTCGGTATGGTGGCGGGGGTCTCCCTCTTCTCGGTATGGTGGCGGGGGTCTCCCTCTTCTCGGTATGGTGGCAGGGGTCTCCCTCTTCTCGGTATGGTGGCGGGGGTCTCTCTCTTCTCGGTATGGTGGCAGGGGTCTCGCTCTTCTCGGTATGGTGGCGGGGGTCTCCCTCTTCTCGGTATGGTGGCGGGGGTCTCCCTCTTCTCGGTATGGTGGCGGGGGTCTCCCTCTTCTCGGTATGGTGGCGGGGGTCTCGCTCTTCTCGGTATGGTGGCAGGGGTCTCCCTCTTCTCGGTATGGCAGCGGGGGTCTCTCTCTTCTCGGTATGGTGGCGGGGGTCTCCCTTTTCTCGGTATGGTGGCAGGGGTCTCCCTCTTCTCGGTATGGCAGCGGGGGTCTCCCTCTTTTCGGTACAATGGCGGGGGTCTCCCACTAGTCGGTATGGTGGCGACAGCAATGCTGGAAGGTGATTGGAGATTCTTAGAGTCTTATACGGGGTAATGTATACAGAAAGATGTATAGGGGGATGTATACGGGAAGATGTATACGGGGGGGGGGGGGGGAGTGTATACGGGGAGATGTATACAGGACGATTCATACGGGGTAATGTATACAGGAAGATGAATAGGGGGATGTATACGGGGGGGATGTATACGGGGGGGATGTATACGGGGGGGATGTATACGGGGGGAATGTATACGATGGGGATGTATACCGGGGGGATGTATACGGGGGGGATGTATACGGGGAGATGTATACCGGGGGGATGTATACGGGGGGGATGTATACGGGGGGAATGTATACGATGGGGATGTATACCGGGGGGATGTATACGGGGGGGATGTATACGGGGGGGATGTATACGGGGAGATGTATACCGGGGGGATGTATACGGGGGGGATGTATACGGGGGGGATGTATACGGGGAGATGTATACGGGGAGATGTATATGGGGGGGATGTATACGGGGGGATGTATACGGGGGGGATGTATACGGGGGAATGTATACGATGGGGATGTATACCGGGGGGATGTATATGGGGGGATGTATATGGGGGGATGTATATGGGGGGATGTATACGGGGAGATGTATACGGGGGGGATGTATAAGGGGGGATATATACGGGGAGATGTATACGGGGAGATGTATACGGGGAGATGTATACGGGGAGATGTATACGGGGGGGATGTATATGGGGGGATGTATATGGGGAGATGTATACGGGGGGGATGTATACGGGGGGGATGTATATGGGGGGATGTATATGGGGGGATGTATATGGGGGGATGTATACGGGGAGATGTATACGGGGGGGATGTATAAGGGGGGATGTATACGGGGAGATGTATACGGGGGGATGTATACGGGGAGATGTATACGGGGGGGATGTATAAGGGGGGATATATACGGGGAGATGTATACGGGGAGATGTATACGGGGGGGATGTATACGGGGGGGATGTATACGGGGGGATGTATACGGGGAGATGTATAAGGGGGGATGTATATGGGGAGATGTATACGGGGGGATGTATACGGGGAGATGTATACGGGGAGATGTATACGGGGAGATGTATACGGGGGGGGGGGTGTATACGGGGGGATGTATACGGGGGGATGTATACGGGGAGATGTATACGGGGAGATGTATACGGGGAGATGTATACGGGGGGATGTATACGGGGGAGATGTATACGGGGAGATGTATATGGGGGGATGTATACGGGGGGATGTATACGGGGGGGATGTATACGGGGGGATGTATACGGGGGGATGTATACGGGGAGATGTATATGGGGGGATGTATACGGGGGGATGTATACGGGGAGATGTATACGGGGGGATGTATACGGGGGGGATGTATACGGGGGGATCCCTCTGACCGCGCACAAGGCGGACAGGATGGATAAAACCTTTAATGCCGCCATATAGTCCTCACAGAAGATCCCGCCGCCTCTCATTTCCCTTTAAATATTTCTTCTCTCCTTTTCTCAGCCGCGTTTCCACGTTACAGACGAGCGACGGCCGCACTTTTGTTTCTTCTGTATAAAAAACCCAACTTGGCAGAATCTTTTCTTTTTGGGGAGAGAAATCTTTATGGGAAAATATTTGACTTATTACGATGCGTCATGAACCTGTCACTCGGCTTTATGTCACCCAGACGAGCAGCGACAACACCATTAGTTACACTTATAGAGCCGATCCACGCACCGAGTAACCCTCTCCCTGCTGGGCCCCCGCACCGAGTTACCCCCCCTCCCTGCTGGGCCCCCGCACCGAGTAACCCCCTCCCTGCCGGGGCCGCCGCACCGAGTAACCCCCTCCCTGACGGGCCTCTGCACCGAGTAATCCCCTCCCTGCCGCGCCGCCGCACCGAGTAACCCCCTCCCTGCAGGAGCCGCCGCACCGAGTAACCCCCTCCCTGCCGGGCCGCCGCACCGGGTAACCCCCTCCCTGCCGGGCCGCCGCACCGGGTAACCCCCTCCCTGCCGGGCCGCCGCACCGGGTAACCCCCTCCCTGCCGGGCCGCCGCACCGGGTAATCCCCTCCCTGCCGGGCCGCCGCACCGGGTAACCCCCTCCCTGCCGGGCCGCCGCACCGGGTAACCCCCTCCCTGCCGGGCCGCCGCACCGGGTAACCCCCTCCCTGCCGGGCCGCCGCACCGGGTAATCCCCTCCCTGCCGGGCCGCCGCACCGAGTAACCCCCTCCCTGCCGGGGTTGCCGCACCGAGTAACCCCCTCCCTGCCGGAGTCGCCACACCGAGTAACCCCCTCCCTGCCGGGCCGCCGCACCGAGTAACCCCCTCCCTGCCGGGCCGCCGCACCGAGTAACCCCCTCCCTGCCGGGGCCTCTGCACCGAGTAACCCCCTCCCTGCAGGAGCCGCCGCACCGAGTAACCCCCTCCCTGCCGGGCCGCCGCACCGAGTATTTTTTTATTACATTTTTTTAAATAAATATAATATTATAGTTTTTTGCATTGATTTGATAATTTGTGTAAAACATTTTATGTTTTTATTTTACCAAAAATTCCATAAAATGTAAAATTCCCATTCCCCGTATCCTCGCCCTCCAGCCTCGCCCCCCCCCGCCTGGTATCCTTGACCACCCCCTCGCCCCCCCCCTCGCCTCGTATCCTCGCCCTCCAGCCTCGCCCCCCCCCCCACCTCATATCCTTAACCCCCCCCTCGCCTCGTATCCTCGCCTTGCGGCCTCGCCCCCCCCCCTCGCCTCGTATCCTTGACCCCCCTCGCCTCGTATCCTCGCCTTGCGGCCTCGCCCCCCCCCTCGCCTCGTATCCTTGACCCCCCTCGCCTCGTATCCTCGCCTTGCGGCCTCGCCCCCCCCCTCGCCTCGTATCCTTGACCCCCCCCCTCGCCTCGTATCCTCGCCTTGCGGCCTCGCCCCCCCCCCTCGCCTCGTATCCTTGACCCCCCCTCGCCTCGTATCCTCGCCTTGCGGCCTCGCCCCCCCCCCTCGCCTCGTATCCTTGACCCCCCCTCGCCTCGTATCCTCGCCTTGCGGCCTCGCCCCCCCCCTCGCCTCGTATCCTTGACCCCCCCCTCGCCTCGTATCCTCGCCTTGCGGCCTCGCCCCCCCCCTCGCCTCGTATCCTTGACCCCCCCTCTCCTCGTATCCTCGCCCCCCCCCCCCTCGCCTCGTATCCTCGCCCCCCCCCCCCCCCCCCCCCCCCCCCCCCCCCCCCCGCCACACACACAGGAAGGACACAACATGCGGCGCTGACAGATACAAATGTTGCGGCTCCTGTGCGTTTCTCCCTGGTGTAGTGAAGCGTGAGACACCGTAACGTCATGGTGGCAGAGACTTTCCACACTTCCCGAGGAGCCGAGAGGAGGAGACGCCTGACAATCTCCTGTCTTACAGGAATATCATTAAATAAAAACCTAAAAGCCATGAATCTGCGATGGTGCGTTTATACAGACAGATTTATCTGCCAGATTTTTGAAGCCAAAGCCAGGAATGGATGGAAGAGGAGAAATCTAAGTATTTCTGTTTCTGTTCTGTGGCTTTGGCTTCAAAGATCTGCCAGATAAATCTCTGTGTTAATGCAGCATTACTGTCCGTGTTCTGTATTATTACTGTTTGCCCCAACTTCTCAGCTTTGCTGTGTAGACCAGAACATGACCAGCAGAGTCATAATAAGAGGGCGGGGTCAGCAGTAATCTCATTATCATAAGAGGGCGGAGTCAGCAGTCATCTCATTATCATAAGAGGGCGGGGTCAGCAGTCTTTTCATTATCATTAGAGGGCGGGGTCAGCAGTCATCTCATTATCATTAGAGGGCGGGGTCAGTCTTCTCATTATCATTAGAGGGCGGAGTCAGTCTTCTCATTATAATTAGAGGGCAGGGTCAGTCTTCTCATTATCATTAGAGGGCGGGGTCAGTCTTCTCATTATCATTAGAGGTAATGATCATTAGAGGGCGGGGTCAGCAGTCATCTCATTATCATTAGAGGGCGGGGTCAGTCTTCTCATTATCATTAGAGGGCGGAGTCAGTCTTCTCATTATAATTAGAGGGCAGGGTCAGTCTTCTCATTATAATTAGAGGGCAGGGTCAGTCTTCTCATTATCATTAGAGGGCGGGGTCAGTCTTCTCATTATCATTAGAGGGCGGGGTCAGTCTTCTCATTATCATTAGAGGGTGGGGTCTGCAGTCATCTCATTATTAGAGGGCGGAGTCACTGGGGATGTTACCTCCTCTGTATTACAGTTCACTGCCATAAAGCGCTGCCCTGCTGCCCTGTCCTGACAATATGTCTCCAATATGGCCGCCCTGTCCTGACAATATGTCTCCAATATGGCCGCCCTGTCCTGACAATATGTCTCCAATATGGCCGCCCTGTCCTGACAATATGTCTCCAATATGGCCGCCCTGTCCTGACAATATGTCTCCAATATGGCCGCCCTGTCCTGACAATATGTCTCCAATATGGCCGCCCTGTCCTGACAATATGTCTCCAATATGGCCGCTCTGGTGGCCTCGTAACCTATAAATAGCTGTAAGATTAGAGACTAGATATGATTGTTCTGTCAGTAATTGGGCGGTCAGGGCGTGACCAGATGTTGTGCAACGGCCGCCTCATACATTACGCTTGTCAGGAACCTCCCTGGAGATTCATTAAGAGGAAGCAGCACCTAGAAGGGAAAACATTGACTAATTATGTATCTATACGTGACAGCGGCCATTGGGGGCGGGGCTTATAAACGGCGAGCGTCAGACTGCGGCAGTATATGTGCGCCTAGACACCGGCCTCCGCTCTCATCTCTCCCATACTTTACACTGCAGCTCGGCACCTTCTGATCGGCTCCTGAACCTCCGCAGCAGCTCAGCAGCATAGATGGTTACATGACAGAGAAGACATTTAAAAACTACAAGGAACTGAACGCCAAGACTAAGGGGAGGGGCCACAAAAAGGGAGGGGCACAATTAGGGGAGGGGCTTGGAGAGAGAAAAGTAAGAAGAGAGCCGCCCACAATACGATTTCCTTATAAGTGACATCACATGACTTCCAATGAGGTCAAAGCTGGAAAGGTCACCGGAGACCAATAATCCAGGGGACGTAGATGTGTACTGGGGCGAATAAACAATCATTAAATCTGATGTCAACAGCGATATTGCGGCCTTCATGTCTGTGTAAGAAAGGATATAGCTATAGGTGATGGATACATTGCTGTATACCCTGCAGCCTATAGGTGATGGATACATTGCTGTATACCCTGCAGCCTATAGGTGATGGATACATTGCTGTATACCCTGCAGCCTAGAGGAGGTGATAGATACATTGCTGTATACCCTGCAGCCTAGAGGTGATAGATACATCGCTGTATACCCTGCAGCCTATAGGTGATAGATACATCGCTGTATACCCTGCAGCCTATAGGTGATAGATACATCGCTGTATACCCTGCAGCCTATAGGTGATAGATACATCGCTGTATACCCTGCAGCCTATAGGTGATAGATACATCGCTGTATACCCTGCAGCCTATAGGTGATGGATACATTGCTGTATACCCTGCAGCCAGGAGGTGATAGATACATCGCTGTATACCCTGCAGCCTATAGGTGATAGATACATCGCTGTATACCCTGCAGCCTAGAGGAGGTGATAGATACATTGCTGTATACCCTGCAGCCTAGAGGAGGTGATAGATACATTGCTGTATACCCTGCAGCCTAGAGGAGGTGATAGATACATTGCTGTATACCCTGCAGCCTATAGGTGATAGATACATTGCTGTATACCCTACAGCCTATAGGTGATGGATACATTGCTGTATACCCTGCAGCCTGGAGGTGATAGATACATTGCTGTATACCCTGCAGCCTATAGGTGATGGATACATTGCTGTATACCCTGCAGCCTAGAGGAGGTGATAGATACATCGCTGTATACCCTGCAGCCTAGAGGAGGTGATAGATACATTGCTGTATACCCTGCAGCCTGGAGGTGATAGATACATCGCTGTATACCCTGCAGCCAGGAGGTGATAGATACATTGCTGTATACCCTGCAGCCTATAGGTGATAGATACATTGCTGTATACCCTGCAGCCTATAGGTGATAGATACATCGCTGTATACC